>NC_090317.1:40320482-40623512 GCF_039906515.1 Pseudorca crassidens | reverse complement strand
AATTCTTCCACTGCCTTATTGGGACATTTATGTACACAGGGCTTATTCATTGAACAATGGAGTATATTTTATACAGCTTTACTTTCTGGTGCTTCTGGCATCTAATGTAAGCTTCTGGGTTGATCAACATTTACATTTAGTCCTCTGAAGAAAAGGGAGTTGGTTTGTAGGCTATGTGTGTGTTTGTGAGGTGAAAGTAGTGGTAGAAACATGAAAATGGGAGTGTTGGTTCTGGTTCCAGGTTACACAAAATAAGCACATCACCCATCTCTGCAACTGAATACAAATACAACTTGAACAGAATGTATGGAGAAGCTATATGAGGACTCTGAAATGTAAATAGCAGCAGGCAAATTGGGAAAGGACAACCAAATTCAAAGTATCATGGAACTGACAGTGGGTTTAACATATTTTTTTCTTTTTGAACTCCCTGCCTTGAATGTAATACACTCTGAAACCCAGAAGTGAGCACTGTGGTGTAGAAAGTGAGAGCTCCAGAGAGCTTAAAGGTTTGGAAAGGAAATGCCTAACATTCATAGAGATCATAGATATGTCCCTTTTTCTTTCTATCTTTGAAATACACCTCATATTACATACTTTTTTCCAAAACACATCATCAAATTAAATATAAAACCAAAAACTATAAAACATCTGAAAGAAAACATAGGAAAAAAATCTTTGTGACCTCTGGTCAGGCAAAGATTTCTCAGATGTGACACCAAAAACATGATTCATAACAAAACTAATTGATAAACTAGACATTATCAAAGCTATTCTCCTCGGAAAACACTGTTAAGAGAATGAAAAGAGAAGCTACAGAGAGAAAATATTTTCAAACCACACCTTGATAAAGGACACATATCCAGAATATACAAAAAATCTCGGAACTTAATAAGAAAATAACCCAACATAATATAAAATCACAAAACTCAATAATAAGATAATAAACAACAGAACATAAGATGGGAAAATGATTTCAACAGACATATATATGGAATCTAAAAAAATAAATGGTCATGAAGAACCTAGGGGCAGGACGGGAATAAAGACACAGACCTACTAGAGAGTGAACCTGAGGACACGGGGAGGGGGAAGGGTAAGCTGGGACAGAGTGAGAGAGTGGCATGGACATATATACACTACCAAATGTAAAATCAATAGCTAGTAGGAAGCAGCCACATAGCACAGGGAGATCAGCTCAGTGCTTTGTGACCACCTAGAGTGGTAGGATAGGGAGGATGGGAGGGAGGCGCAAGAGGGAGGAGATATGGGGATATAGGTATACGTATAGCTGATTCACTTTGTTATAAAGCAGAAACTAACACACCATTGTAAAGCAATAATACTCCAATAAAGATGTTTTAAAAAAAGGTATAGAAATAGCAAATTAGTACATCAAAAGATGTTTAACATCATTCATTATTAGGAAAATTTAAATTAAAGCCAAAATGAGTTAGCACCACACACCTATTAGAATGAATCAAATTAAAAATATTAACCACACTAAGTACTGGAAGGTTATGGAGAAACTGGAACTGTCATACACTGCTGGTGGGAATAAAAAATGGTACGGACACATTGAAAAACAGTTTGGTAGACCACAAATAACAAATATTGCCAAGGATGTGGAGAAAAGAGAACCCTTGTGCACTGTTGCTGGGAATGTAAATTGCTTGTAGCCACTGTGGAAAACAGTATGGCGGTTTTTCAAAAAACTAAAAACAGAACAGCTAACACAACATTATAAAACAACCATATTCCAATAAAAATTAATTTTTTAAAAAACTAAAATAGAGCTACCATATGACCCAGCAATTCCAGTCCTGGGTATATATCTGAAAATAACAAAAACAGTAATTCAAAAACATACATGCACCCCAATATTCATAGCAGCATTATTTACAATAGCCAAGATATGGAAGCAACCTAAGTGTTCATCAATAGATGAAGGGGTAAAAAAGATGTGGTATATATATATAATGAAATACTACTCAGCCATAAAAAAGAATGAAATTTTGCCATTTGCAGCAATGTGGACGGACTTGGAGGGGATTACGCTAAGTGAAATAAGTCAGACAAAGACAAATACTGTATAATATCACTTATATGTGGAATCTAAAAAAATACCACAAACTAGTGAATATAACAAAAAGCAAACAGGCTCACAGTTATACAGAACAAACTAGTGGTTACCAGTGGGGAGAGAGAAGGGGGGAGGGACAAGATAGGGGTAAGGGATTAAGAGGTACAAACTATTATGTATAAAATAAATAAGCTACAAGGATATATTGTACAACACAGGGAATATAGCCAATATTTTATAATAACGATAAATGGAGTATAACCTATGAAAATATTGAATCACTATGTTGTACACCTGTAACTTACATAATATCATACATCAACTATATCTTGATAAAAAATAAAAATAAAGAGGAAGAAAGAACTCTAAGGGATTGGTGCTATGGAAAATGTTTGTCACCTGGCTTTATTGTCCTCTGAGCCAGCTGAGTGGTGGGTGGGACATTTGCTTCCTACCTCCCATCTTTTGTTATTCCTCTATTGCTTACAGCATATTTATACAGAAATCTATATGAAATGAATGGTTATGTATAAACACAAATGTTTCATTTTTGCCATAGGTGTTTTTGATATTTTTTCATATATTCCTTTTCCTTTGATTTCAGCCTCTCCCAAAGGTTTCTAATTAGCCTCCTTTCTGATCACAGGGCTATCAATAAAAATGATTGTTTGAAAAAAAATGGTTTGACAGTTTCTTAAAAAGTTAAACACATACCTACCATATGATCTAGATATTCCACTCTTAGATATTTACCCAAAATAAATGAAACTATATGTGCATAGAAAGATTAGTGCACAAATGTTCATAGCAATTTTATTTGAATTAGCCAAAAACCATAAACAGGAAACATCCACATGTCCATTAAGAAGTAAATGAATATAGCAGTACTATTCACAATAGCCTAGACATGGAAATTACCTAAATGTCCACTGAAGATGAACGGACAAAGAAAATGTGGTACATATATACAATGGAATACTACTCAGCCATAAAAAAGAATGAAATAATGCCATTTGCAGCAACATGGATGCAACTAGAGATTATCACATGAAGTGAAGTAAGTCAAAGAGAAAGACAAAACCATATGATATCACTTATATGTGGACTTACGTGAAACAGAAACCGTATCACAGACATAGAGAACAGACTGGTGGTTACCAAGGGTGAGGAGGTTGGGGGAGGGATAGAATGGGAGGTTGGGGTTAGCAGATGTAAGCTTTTATATATAGAATGGATAAACAACAAGGCCATACTGTTCAGCACAGAGAACTATATTCAATATCCTATGATAAACCATAATGTAAAAGAATATTTTAAAATATATATATGTATAACTGAAACACTTTGCTGTACATCAGTAATTAACACAACATTGTAAATCAACTATACTTCCATTTAAAAAAAGAAGTAAATGAATAAACTACAAACTGTAATATAACTATACCTATACCTATAACTACATCTACATCTATATCTCTATACCTATGTATGTATCTCTATAGAAATATATCAGTAATGAAAATTAATTATTGATATATGCTACAACCTAGATGAATCTCAAAATAATTATCGTAGTGAAAGAGGAAAAGCAAAGAGAAAGTACATAGTGCATTATTGCATTAATATGAAATCACAGAAAATGCAAGCCCTATGAGTAACTGTGGAACAAGAGGGAGGTTGCAGGGAGTGGGAACAAGGAAGCATTATCAGAGGAGTGAGGAAGCTTCTAGGAATGAATGAAATGTTGCTATCTTGAGAGTGGTGATAATTTCATGAGCTTATGTATTATACAAAAACTGTGTTGTATAATTTAAAAACGTTAACAGTGTGTTTTATGTCAAATATACCCATGTACACCCATTTAATAAAGTAAAATAATGGAAAAAGACATACTATGCAAACATTAATCAAAAGAATGCTGGAGTGGATATATTACTATGGTAAAAATTAGATTTCAGAACAAGGAACATTAAAGGGATAAAGAGGGGAATAACAATGATAAAGGATTCAATTGAAGAACTAAAAATCCCAAATGGGTATGTGCCTAACAACTGAGTTTCAAAATAACTGAAACAAAAACCACAGAAATTAAAGGAGAAATAGAAAATTATGCATTTATTGTTGGAGGTTTTAACACGATTCTCTGAATAATTTATGGAATAAATAATAAGTAAGTTTGAATAAGATTTAGACAAGACTATGAACTAACTGATCTAATTGATATTTATGGAGCACTCCACACAACAACTAGCATAATAAACATTCTTTTCAAATGCATATGCATCATTTACCAAGACAGACAATATTTTGGACCACTAAAAATCCTCATTAATATAAAAATATTAAAATTATGCAAAATACCTTCTCTGATCATAATGGAATTAAACTAGAACTAAATTATAAAAAATACTTTTAATACCAACTGTTTTAAAATTAAACATCATTCATAAATATCAATAACTCAATATGTCAAAGGGGAAGCCATAAGAAAAATTAGAAACTATTTCGAATGGAATAAAAATGAAACACAATATATCCAAATTACTGTAATGCTTCTAAAGCAATACGTAGAGAGAAATTTATAGCATGAAATCCTCAGAATAAGAAAGAAGAGCCTGGAGGGGGAAGATGGCGGAAGAGTAAGACGCGGAGATCACCTTGCTCCCCACAGATGCACCAGAAATACATCTACACGTGGAACAACTCCTACAGAACAACTACTGAATGCTGGCAGAAGACCTCAGACCTCCGAAAAGGCAGAAACTCCCGACGTACATGGGTAGGGCAAAAGAAAAAAGAATAAACAGAGACAAAAGAATAGTGATGGGACCTGCACCAGTGGGAGGGAGCTGTGAAGGAGGAAAAGTTTCCACACACTAGGAAGACCCTTCGTTGGCAGAGATTGTGGGTGGCGGAGGGGGGAAGCTTTGGAGCCGTGGAGGAGAGCACAGCAACAGGGGTGCGGAGGGCTAAGCGGAGAGATTCCCGCACAGAGGATCGGTGCCGACCCGCACTCACCAGCCCGAGAGGCTTGTCTGCTCACCCACTGGGGCGGGTGGGTCTGGGAGCTGGGCCTTGGGCTTCCGTTGGAGCGCAGGGAGAGGACTGGGGTTGGCGCTGTGAACACAGCCTGAAGGGGTTAGTGCACCATGGCTAGCCGGGGCGGGGGGGGGGGGAGTCCGAGAAAAGGTCTGGACCTGCCGAAGAGGCAAGAGACTTTTTCTTCCCTCTTTGTTTCCTGGTGCGCGAGGAGAGGGGACTAAGAGTGCTGCTTAAAGGAGCTCCAGAGTCGGGCGCGAGCCGTGGCTAAAAGCCTGGACCACAGAGACGTGCATGAGATGCTCAGGCTGCTGCTACCCCCACCAAGAAGCTTGTGTGCGAGCACAGGTCACTATCCACACTCCACTTCTGGGGAGCCTGTGCAGCCCGCCACTGCCAGGGTCCTGGGATACAGGGACAATTTCCCCGGGAGAACGCACGGCGCACCTCAGGCTGGTGCAATGTCATGCCGGCCTCTGCCACCGCAGGCTGGCCCACCATCCGCACCCCTCCCTCCCTGTGGCCTGAGTGAGCCAGAGCCCCCGAATCAGCTGCTCCTTTAATCCCGTCCTGTCTGAGCGAAGAACAAACGCCCTCCAACAACTTACATGCAGAGGCGGGGCCAAATCCAAAGCTGAGCCCCTGGGAGCTGTGAGAACAAAGAAGAGAAAGGGAAATCTCTCCCAGAAGCCTCAGCAGGAGTGGATTAAAGCTCCACAATCAACGTAATGTACCTTGCATCTGTGGAATACATGAATAGACAACGAATCATCCCAAACTGAGGAGGTGGACTTTGAGAGCAAGATTTATTATTTTTTACCCTTTTCCTCTTTTGGTGAGTGTGTATGTGTATGCTTGTGTGTGAGATTTTGTCTGTATAGCTTTGCTTTCACCATTTGTCCTAGGGTTCTATCTGTCCAGTTTTTTGTTTGTTTGTTTGTTTCTTTTTTGTTTTAAAAAATTTTTTTCTTAATAAATATTTTTTATTTTAATAACTTTATTATATTTTATCTCACTTTATTTTATTTTACCCTCTTTCTTTCTTTCTCTCTACTTTTTCTCCCTTTTATTCTGAGCTGTGTGGATGAAAGGCTCTTGGTGCTACAGCCAGGACTCAGTGCTGTGCCTCTGAGGTGGGAGAGCCAACTTCAGGACACTGGTCAACAAGAGACCTCCCAACTCGACGTAATATCAAATGGCAAAAATCTCCCAGAGATCTCCATCTCAACACGAGCACCCAGCTTCACTCAGTGACCAACAAGCTACAGTGCTGGACACCCTACGCCAAACAAGTAGCAAGACAGGAACACAACCCCACCCATTAGCAGACAGGCTGCCTAAAATCATAATAAGCCACAGACACCCCAAAACACACCACCAGACGTGGACCTGCCCAACAGAAAGACAAGATCCAGCTTCATCCACCAGAACACAGGCACTAATCCCCTCCACCAGGAAGCCTACACAACCCACTGAACCAACCTTAGCCACTGGGGACAGACATCAAAAACAACGGGACCTACGAACATGCAGTCTGAAAAAAGAAGACCCCCAAAACAGTAGGATAAGCAAAATGAGAAGACAGAAAAACACACAGCAGATGAAGGGGCAAGATAAAAATCCACTAGACCTAACAAATGAAGAGGAAATAGGCAGTCTACCTGAAAAAGAATTCAGAATACTGATAGTAAAGATGATCCAAAATCTTGGAAATAGAATAGACAAAATGCAAGAAACATTTAACAAGGACCTAGAAGAACTAAAGATGAAACAAGCAACAATGAACAGCACAATAAATGAAATTAAAAATACTCTAGAAGGGAAGAATAGCAGAATAACTGAGGCAGAAGAAGGGATAAGTGACCTGGAAGATAAAATAGTGGAAATAACTACTGCAGAGCAGAATAAAGAGAAAAGAATGAAAAGAACTGAGGACAGTCTCAGAGACCTCTGGGACAACATGAAACGGACCAACATTCGAATTACAGGGGTTCCAGAAGAAGAAGAGAAAAAGAAAGGGACTGAGAAAATATTTAGTTGAAAATTTGCCTAATATGGGAAAGAAAATAGTTAATCCAGTCCAGGAAGCACAGAGAGTCCCATACAGGATAAATCCAAGAAGAAATACGCCAAGACACATATTAATCAAACTTTCAAAAATTAAATACAAAGAAAACATATTAAAGTCAGCAAGGGAAAAACAACAAATAACACACAAGGGAATCCCCATAAGGTTAACAGCTGATCTTTCAGCAGAAACTCTGCAAGCCAGAAGGGACTGGCAGGACATACTGAAAGTGATGAAGGACAAAAACCAGCAACCAAGATTATTCTACCCAGCAAGGATCTCATTCAGATTTGATGGAGAAATTAAAACCTTTACAGACAAGCAAAAGCTGAGAGAGTTCAGCACCACCAAACCAGCTTTACAACAAATGCTAAAGGAACTTCTCTGGATGAGAAACACAAGAGAAGGAAAAGACCTACAATAAAAAACCCAAAACACTTAAGAAAATGGGAATAGGAACATACATATTGATAATTACGTTAAATGTAAATGGATTAATGCTCCCACCAAAAGACACAGACTGTCTGAATGGATACAAAAACAAGACCCATATATATGCTGTCTACAAGAGACTCACTGCAGACATAGAGACACATACAGACTGAAAGTAAGGGGATGGAAAAAGATATTCCATGAAAATGGAAACCAAAAGAAAGCTGGAGTAGCAATTCTCATATCAGACAAAATAGATTTTAAAATAAAGACTACTAGAAGAGACAAAGAAGGACACTACATAATGATCAAGGGATCAATCCAAGAAGAAGATATAACAATTGTAAATATTTATGCACCCAACATAGGAGCACCTCAATACGTAAGGCAAATACTAACAGCCATAAAAGGGGAAACTGACAGTGACACATTCATAGTAGGGGACTTTAACACCCCACTTTCACCAATGGACAGATCATTCAAAATGAAAATAAATAAGGAAACACAAGCTTTAAATGATACATTAAACAAGATGGACTTAATTGATATTTATAGGACATTCCATCCAAAAACAACAGAATACATATTTTTCTCAATTGCTCATGGAACATTCTCCAGGACAGATCATATCTTGGGTCACAAATCAAGCCTTGGTAAATTTAAGGAAATTGAAATTGTATCAAGTATCTTTTCCCACGACAACGCTATGAGACTAGATATCAAATACAGGAAAAGATCTGTAAAAATTACAAACACATGGAAGCTAAACAATACACTACTTAATAATGAAGTGATCACTGAGAAAAATCAAAGAGGAAATCAAAAAATACCTAGAAACAAATGACAATGGAGACATGATGACCCAAATTCTTGGGATGCAGCAAAAGCATTTCTATTAGGGAAGATTATGGCAATACAATCCTACCTTAAGAAACAGGAAACATCTCGAAGAAACAACCTAACATTGCACCTCAAGTAATTACAGAAAGAAGAACAAAACAACCCCAAAGTTAGCAGAAGGAAAGAAATCATAAAGATCAGATCAGAAATAAATGAAAGAGAAATGAAGGAAACTATAGCAACGATCAATAAAATTAAAAGCGGGTTCTTTGAGAAGATAAACAAAATTGAAACACCATTAGCCAGACTCAACAAGAAAAAAAGGGAGAAGACTCAAATCAATAGAATTAGAAATGAAAAAGGAAAAGTAACAACTGACACTGCAGAAATACAAAAGATCATGAGAGATTACTACAAGCAACTCTATGTGAATAAAATGCACAACCTGGAAGAAATGGACAAATTCTTAGAAATGCAGAACCTGCCAAGACTGAATCAGGAAGAAATAGAAAATATGAACAGACCAATCACAAGCACTGAAATTGAAACTGTGATTAAAAATCTTCCAACAAAAAAAGCCCAGGACCAGATGGCTTCACAGGCGAATTCTCTCAAACATTTAGAGAAGAGCTAACACCTATCCTTCTCAAACTCTTCCAGAATATAGCAGAGGGAGGAACATGCCCAAATTCATTCTATGAGGCCACCATCACCTTGATACCAAAATCAGACAAGGATGTCACAAAGAAAGAAAACTACAGGCCAATATCACTGATGAACATAGATGCAAAAATCCTCAACAAAATACTAGCAAACAGAATCCAACAGCACATTAAAAGGATCATACACCATGATCAAGTGGGGTGTATTCCAGGAATGCAAGGATTCTTCAATACACACAAATCAATCAATGTGATACACCATATTAACAAATTGAAGGAGAAAAACCATATGATCATCTCAATAGATTCAGAGAAAGCTTTCGACAAAATTCAAAACCCATTTATGATAAAAATCCTGCAGAAAGTAGGCATAGAGGGAACTCTCCTCAACATAATAAAGGCCATATATGACAAACCTACAGCCAAAATCGTCCTCAGTGGTGAAAAACTGAAAGCATTTCCACTAAAATCAGGAACAAGACAAGGTTGCCCATTCACCACTCTTATTCAACATACTTTTGGAAGTTTTAGCCACAGCAATCAGAGAAGAAAAGGAAATAAAAGGAATCCAATTCAGAAAAAAAGAAGTAAAGTTGTCACTGTTTTCAGATGACTTGCTACTATACATAGAGAATCCTAAAGATGCTACCAGAAAACTACTAGAGCTAATCAATGAATTTGGTAATGTAGCAGGATACAAAACTAATGCACAGAAATCTCTGGCATTCCTATACACTAATGATGAAAAATCTGAAAGTGAAATCAAGAAAACACTCCCATTTGCCATTGCAAAAAAAAAAGAATAAAATATATAGGAATAAACCTACCTAAGGAGACAAAAGACCTGTATGCAGAAAATTTTAAGACACTGATGAAAGAAATTAAAGATGGTACAAATAGATGGAGAGATATACCATGTTCTTGGATTAGAAGAATCAACATTGTGAAAATGACTCTACTACCCAAAGCAATCTACAGATTCAATGCAATCCCTATCAAACTACCACTGGCATTTTTCACAGAACTAGAACAAAAACTTTCACAATTTGTATGGAAAGACAAAAGACCCCGAATAGCCAAAGCCACCTTGAGAATGAAAAACGGAGCTGGGGTAATCAGGCTCCCTGACTTCAGACTATACTACATAGCTACAGTAATCAAGACAGTATGGCACTGGCACAAAAACAGAAACATAGATCAATGGAACAGGATAGAAAGCCCAGAGATAAACCCACACACATATGGTCACCTTATCTTTGATAAAGTAGGCAGGAATGTAAAGTGGAGAAGTGATAGCCTCTTCAATAAGTGGTGCTGGGAAAACTGGAGAGGTACATGTAAAACTGTCAGATTAGATCACTCCCTAACACCATACACAAAAATAAGATCAAAATGGATTAAAGACCCAAATGTAAGGCCAGAAACTATCAAACTCTTAGAGGAAAAATTAGGCAGAACACAGTATGACATAAATCACAGCAAGATCCTTTTTGACCCACCTCCTAGAGACATGGAAATAAAAACAAAAATAAACAAATGGGACCTAATGAAACTTCAAAGATTTTGCAGAGCAAAGGAAACCAGAAACAAGACCAAAAGACAACCCTCAGGATGGGAGAAAATATTTGCAAATGAACCAACTGACAAAGGATTAATCTCCAATATTTATAAGCTGCTCATGTAGCTTAATAACAGAAAAACAAACAACCCAATCCAAAAATAGGCAGAAGACCTAAATAGACATTTTTCCAAATAAGATATACAGACTGCCAACAAACACATGAAACAATGCTCAACATCACTAGTCATTAGAGAAACGCAAATCAAAACTACAATGAGATATCATCTCACACCAGTCAGAATGGCCATCATCAAAAAATCTAGAAACAATAAATGCTGGAGAGGGTGTGGAGAAAAGGGAACCCTCTTACACTGTTGGTGCGAATGTAAATTGATACAGCCACTGTGGAGAACAGTATGGAGGTTCCTTAAAAAACTAAAAATAGAACTACCATATGACCCAGCAATCCCACTACTGGGCATATACCCTGAGAAAACCATAATTCAAAAAGAGTCATGTACCAAAATGTTCATTGCAGCTCTATTTACAATAGCCTGGAGATGGAAACAACCTAAGTGTCCATCATTGGATGAATGGATAAAGAAGATGTGGCACATATATACAATGGAATATTACTCAGCCATAAAAAGAAACGAAATTGAGCTATTTGTAATGAGGTGGATAGACCTATAGTCTGTCATACAGAGTGAAGTAAGTCAGAAAGAGAGAGACAGATACCGTATGCTAACACATACATATGGAATTTAAGGGAAAAAATGTCATGAAAAACCTAAGGGTGAAACAGGAATAAAGACACAGACTTACTAGAGAATGGACTTGAGGCTATGGGGAGAGGGAAGGGTAAACTGTGACAAAGCGAGAGAGAGGCATGGACATATATACACTACAAAACGTAAGGTAGATAGCTAGTGGGAAGCAACCGCATAGCACAGAGAGATCAGCTCGGTGCTTTGTGACTGCCTGGAGGGGTGGGATAGGGAGGGTGGGAGGGAGACACAAGAATGAGGAGATATGGGGATGTATGTATATATATAACTGATTCATTTTGTTGTGAAGCTGAAGCTAACATACCATTGTACAGCAATTATGCTCCAATAAAGATGTTAAAATGAAAAAAAAAGAAGATATACAGATTGCCAAGAAACACATGAAAGAATGCTCAACATCATCAATCATTAGAGAAATGCAAATCAAAACTACAATAAGATATCATCTCACACCAGTCAGAATGGCCATCATCAAAAAATCTAGAAACAATAAATGCTGGAGAGGGTGTGGAGGAAAGGGAACACTCTTGCACTGCTGGTGGGAATGTGAATTGGTACAGCCACTGTGGAGAACAGTATGGAGGTTCCTTAAAAAACTACAAATAGAACTACCATATGACCCAGCAATCCCACTACTGGGTATATACTCTCAGAAAACCATAATTCAGAAAGGGTCATGTACCAAAATGTTCATTGCAGCTCTATTTACAATAGCCAGGAGATGGAAACAACCTAAGTGTCCATCATTGGATGAATGGATAAAGAGGATGTGTCACATATATATAATGGAATATTACTCAGCCACAGAAAGAAACGAAATTAAGTTATTTTTATTGAGGTGGATGGACCTAGAGTCTGTCATACAGAGTGAAGTAAGTCAGAAAGAGAAAGACAAATACCATATGCTAACACATATATATGGTCTATAAGAAAAAAAATATCATGAAGAACGTAGTGGTAAGAGGGGAATAAAGACACAGACCTACTAGAGAATGGACTTGAGGATATGGGGAGGGGGAACGGTAAGCTGTGACAAAGTGAGAGAGTGGCATGGACATATATACTCTACCATACGTAAAATAGATAGCTAGTGGGAAGCAGCCGCATAGCACAGGGAGATCAGCTCGGTGCTTTGTGACCACCTGGATTGGTGGGATAGGGAGGGTGGGAGGGAGGGAGATGCAAGAGGGAGGAGATATGGGAACATATGTATATGTATAACTGATTCACTTTTTTATAAAGCAGAACTAACACACTATTGTAAAGCAATTATCCTCCAATAAAGATGTAAAAAAAAAAAAAGAAAGAAGAAAGATCCCTAATCAGTGATCTAAGCTACCACATTAAGAAATTAGCAGAAGAGCAAAATACACCCACAGCAAGGAGGAAGAGTGAAATGATAAAAATAAGAGTAGGAATCAATGAACTTGAAAGCAGAAAATCAATAAAGAAAATGAATGAAAACACAAGGTGATTCTTTTGTCAGGTCAAGAAAATTGATAGCACCCTCGCCTCATTGATCAAGGAAAGAAAAGAGCAAGAGAAAAGAAATAAATTACCAATTATCAGAAATTAAAGGTAGGATATCACTGCAGAGACTATAAACATTTAAAATATAATAAGGAAATATTATGAATAAGTTTTAATGCATAAATCCAACAACATAAATGATATAAACTAACTGCCTGAAATAAACTACCAGCAGTCACTCAAAAAGCAATCTGCAGGGGACTTCCCTGGCGTCCGGTGGTTAAGACTCCACGCTCCCAGTGCAGGGGGCACGGATTTGATCCCTGGTTGGGGAACTAAGATCCCACATGCCACATGGAGCGGCCAGAAAAAGAATCTACAGCGTCAATAGTTCTATATCTATTCAAGAAATTATATTCATAGTGAAAATCATTCCAACAGTGAAAACTTCAGAACCAAATGTCTTCATGGGGGAATTCCACAAAATATTTAATGTATAAATATTACCAATTCTACATGAATTTTTCTATAAAATAGAAAATAAAGGATCACTTCACACTCTTTTCATGAAAGCAGAATTTTACCGAAGGCATAAAGAGATAAAAAGATTATAAAAAATGAAAACTACAGGCCAATAACTCATTAATATATTCAATAAATGCAAGCATCCTTAACAGGCCTATGTTCTTAGCTATAGACAATTTCTTAATGAATAATTTCTTTGATCAATATAACATGTTTTCTATATGTTTTTAAAAGCTATTTTCCTTGAATTCTCTTTTATGTTGTATTAATATTGTCCAATTTTTCAATCTTTAAATATATTCTTGACATAATTTTTATATCTCTTCATTGTTTTTCAGAAAGTCATTTTAGGTGCATAAATAAAATAGAAATACATTTTCCTAGTTAAATCTTACAATATGACGCTAATATTAGAGTCAACTCTCATCACCTGAATAACCTCTTCCTCCGCTTCTTTCAGATCAAATGTATTTTATCAGTTTTGTATAACCATTCAAGATCTTTTTCCATAGATATGGATATATCTTCATGTCCAAAGAAAATAATACAGAGTATTGTTTTCCATCTGTGTGAGATTTTTACATTAATGGTATCATTTTGTCTCTTTAGTGTGTAATATTATTTTCTTTCTATATTAATTATTTAGATTCATCTCATTCTTTCGTTGGATGCATAATATTTCATTTTGGTCTAGACCTTCTATTAATTATTCTATCCCCTCTAATGGTACTTTGTTTCCCGTTGTTTTTGTTTTGTTTTATTATGAAGACATGACAACAGTTCTTTCCTGAAGCACAACAGAGAAATATCAATAGATGCGGAAAGAATCGCACACCCAATTCACATACCTTTCACTTCCAGAAAAAAAGAAGTAACATTGGCTTTTAAACCCCAGAACCTATGCCTGAGTCATTTGCAGTTATACGGGCTTTAAGAAATCTCCAGCCTTTGAGGTTATAGGGAAAAGAAGGAATGAAATATAATATTTAAAGAAAGTTGGCTTATTGAAACGTGGACTAATTGTGAGTTTTATGTAGAACACTATTAAGGGAGTGTTAAATTGAGATGATTCTCTGTGGTGTTAAAAAAAAAATACTCCCTGCAAATAAAACTAGGAAGAGGAGACTAAGAAACAGAAAGGTTATACTGAAAGTAACAGAGCTAGTGAGTGGCGGAGCTAAAATTCAAGTCCACAAATGTCTTTCTGGATATCTCTCTGATTAGGAAGTACAGCTGTGAATGATCCCAATATGAGAGTTCCCAGGTAAAATACAGAACACTCAATTAATTTCAATTTCATATCAAGAAATTTTTTTAGTGTAAGCATGACCCATGAAATATTTGTTGTATATATGAAATTCAGGTTTAACTGGGCTTTCTGTTTTTTTATTTGCTAAATCTGGCAATCCTACCAATATTTATCCTCTATGTTTAAGAATAAAGGCTGTGTATCTTGGTTTTATTTTCCATTCTCTCCTCACACACACAAAAAGCTTTTGAAAACCTTCATTTGGTTTATATATAGGTATATTTATGGACTTGCCTGGGACATACTCTATGGGTCCTAGGAGGTTTGAGATGGGTTCTTTTTGCTTTTGAGTCCCCCAGCTGACCACAGAGGGGTCCCTTCTGTGCTTGTCAATAAGAAGTAGAGCTGCGGTAAGCTCAGTCTCTCTAACCTGAATATGCATATATTATAGAAACTGTGTATGTTCTTACCTATTCTGTTGATAAGTTCATGTGGTATTCATCAAATGTACCTAAGTTTTATTTTTTAAATTAATCTTAATATAGCATAAATGTAAAAAACTTACCTATGAATGTATTATCCATGGTAGTCTGTAGGTTTCATCACTGCCTAGGGACCAGCATAATCCCTAAAGTAGAAGCCTCATATTTATCTTCTGTCCTGTGTCCCTGAGCACTATGGAGCAGTGTATCTATCCTCATTCAAGTTGTTCTTCATGGTCCTTGGTAGGATGAGTGATTTTTTAACAAGTCCTGGACACTTTGACTATTGTGCTGGGAGATTCTTGATTTTAGGTAAATATTCTATTTCAACAGGTAGGCAGTCACCCTTTTTAGGTCTAGCTTGTAGATCCTGGCCAAATTTTGTGACCTTTAGTTCAAACAGCAATTTAATTTTCAGAGCCCCATTCAGTACTATTCTTGTTGACTTCATTCTGGCTCTACTAGTCTCTCTCTTGATCTCTGCTGGTGCCACCGATTTGCCCAAAGCCATTGGGTGGGAGTTGTTGAAACACTCGGTCTTGGTTGCTGATACTGTGGTCGACTGACCCACCACTGCTCCATGCATGGAATGTGGAACAGGTCCCTGGCTGGGCCTTGATGACTCTGCCTCAGCTGTTGATTGGGCCACCACTTCTTCTATTGTTGGGCAGGGTGGGTCTCCCCACTAGGTCTTTTTTTTTTTAACATCTTTATTGGGGTATAATTGCTTTACAATGGTGTGTTAGTTTCTGCTTTATAACAAAGTGAATCAGTTATACATATACATATGTTCCGATATCTCTTCCCTCTTGCATCTTCCTCCCTCCCACCCTCCCTATCCCACCCCTCCAGGTGGTCACAAAGCACCGAGCTGATATCCCTGTGCTATGCGGCTGCGTCCCACTAGATATCTACCTTACGTTTGGTAGTGTATATATGTACATGCCTCTCTCGCGCTTTGTCACAGCTCACCCTTCCGCCACCCCGTATCCTCCACTCCGTTCTCCAGTAGGTCTGGGTCTTTATTCCTGTCTTACCCCTAGGTTCTTCATGATATTTTTTTTCTTAAATTCCATATATATGTGTTAGCATATGGTATTTGTCTTTCTCTTTCTGACTTACTTCACTCTGTATGACAAACTCTAGGTCTATCCACCTCATTACAAATAGCTCAATTTCGTTTCTTTTTATGGTTGAGTAATATTCCATTGTATATATGTGCCACATCCTCTTTATCCATTCATCCAATGATGGACACTTAGGTTGTTTCCATCTCCAGGCTATTGTAAATAGAGCTGCAATGAACATTTTGGTACACGACAATTTTTGAATTATGGTATTCTCAGGGTATATGCCCAGTAGTGGGACTGCTGGGTCATATGGTAGTTCTATTTGTAGCTTTTTAAGGAACCTCCATACTGTTCTCCATGTGGCTGTACCAAATCACATTCCTACCAGCAGTGCAAGAGTGTTCCCTTTTCTCCACACCCTCTCCAGCATTTATTGTTTCTAGATTTTTTGATGATGGCCATTCTGACTGGTGTGAGATGATATCTCATTGTAGTTTTGATTTGCATTTCTCTAATGACTAGTGATGCTGAGCATTGTTTCATGTGTTTGTTGGCAGTCTGTATATCTCCTTTGGAGAAATGTCTATTTAGGTCTTCTGCCCATTTTTGGATTGGGTTGTTTGTTTTTTTGTTATTGAGCTGCATGAGCTGCTTGTAAATTTTGGAAATTAATCCCTTGTCAGTTGCTTCATTTGCAAATATTTTCTCCCATTCTGAGGGCTGTCTTTTGGTGTTGTTTATGGTTTCCTTTGCTGTGCAAAAGAGTTGAAGTTTCATTAGGTCCCATTTGTTTATTTTTGGTTTTATTTCCATTTCTCTAGGAGGTGGGTCAAATAGGATCTTACTGTGATTTATGTCATACAGTGTTCTGCCTATGTTTTCCTCTAAGAGTTTGATAGTTTCTGGCCTTACATTTAGGTCTTTAAGCCATTTTGATCTTATTTTTGTGTATGGTGTTAGGGAGAGATCTAATCTCATACGTTTACATGTACCTGGCCAGTTTTCCCAGCACCACTTATTAAAGAGGATGTCCTTTCTCCACTGTACATTCCTGCCTCCTTTATCAAAGATAAGGTGACCATATGTGTGTGGGTTTATTTATGGGCTTTCTATACTGTTCCATTGATCTATGTTTCTGTTTTTGTGCCAGTGCCATACTGTCTTGATTACTGTAGCTTTGTAGTATACTCTGAAGTCAGGGAGCCTGATTCCCCCAGCTCCGTTTTTCGTTCTCAAGATGGCTTTGGCTATTCGGGGTCTTTTGTGTTTCCATACAAATTGTGAAAGTTTTTGTTCTAGTTCTGTGAAAAATGCCAGTGGTAGTTTGATAGGGATTGTATTGAATCTGTAGATTGCTTTGGGTAGTAGAGTCATTGTCACAATGGTGATTCTTCTAATCCAAGAACTTGGTATATCTCTCCATCTATTTGTATCATCTTTAATTTCTTTCATCAATGTCTTATAATTTTTTGCATACAGGTCTTCTGTCTCCTTAAGTAGGTTTACGCCTAGATATTTTATTCTTTTTGTTGCAATGGTAAATGGGAGTGTTTTCTTGATTTCCCTTTCAGATTTTTCATCATTAGTGTATAGGAATGCCAGAGATTTCTCTGCATTAATTTTATATCCTGCAACTTTACCAAATTCATTGATTAGCTCTAGTAGTTTTCTGGTAGCATCTTTAGGATTTCTCTATGTATAGAATCATGTAATCTGCAAACAGTGACAGCTTTACTTCTTTTTTCTGATTTGGATTCCATTTATTTCCTTTTCTTCTCTGATTACTGTGGCTAAAACTTCCAAAACTATATTCAATAAGAGTGGTCAGAGTAGGCAACCTTGTCTTGTTCCTGATCTTAGTGGAAATGCTTTCAGCTTTTCACCGGGTTTGTCATTCATGACCTTTATTATGTTGAGGAAAGTTCCCTCTACGCCTACTTTCTGGAGGGTTTTTATCATAAATAGGTGTTGAATTTTGTCAAAAGCTTTCTCTGCATCTATTGAGATGATCATATGGTTTTTCTCCTTCAATTTGTTAATATGCTGTATCACATTGATTGATTTGTGTATATTGAAGAATCCTTGCATTCCTGGAACACACCCCACTTGATCATGGTGTATGATCCTTTTAATGTGCTGTTGGATTCTGTTTGCTACTATTTTGTTGAGGATTTTTGCATCTATGTTCATCAGTGATATTGACCTGTAGTTTTCTTTCTTTGTGACTTCCTTGTCTGATTCTGGTATCAAGGTGATGGTGGCCTTGTAGAATGAATTTGGGAGTGTTCCTCCCTCTGCTATATTTTGGAAGAATTTGAGAAGGATAGGTGTTAGCTTTTCTCTAAATGTTTGAGAGAATTCGCCTGTGAAGCCGTCTAGTCCTGGGCTTTTATTTGTTGGAAGATTTTTAATCACAGTTTCAATTTCAGTGCTTGTGATTGGTCTGTTCATATTTTCTATTTCTTCCTGATTCAGTCTTGGCATGTTCTGCATTTCTAAGAACTTGTCCATTTCTTCCAGGTTGTCCATTTTATTGGCATAGAGTTGCTTGTAGTAATCTCTCATGATCTTTTGTATTTCTGCAGTGTCATTTGTTACTTCTCCTTTTTCATTTCTAATTCTATTGATTTGAGTCTTTTTCCCTTTTTTTCTGGATGAGTCTGGCCAATGGTTTATCAATTTTGTTTATCTTCTCAAAGAACCAGCTTTTAGTTTTATTGATCTTTGCTATTGTTTCCTTCATTTCTTTTTCATTTATTTCTGATCTGATTTTTATGATTTCTTTCCTTCTGCTAACTTTTGGCGTTGTTTTGTTCTTTTTTCTCTAACTGCTTGAGGTGCAAGTTTAGGTTGTTTCTTCGAGATGTTTCCTGTTTCTTAAGGTGGGCTTGTATTGCTATAAACTTCCCTCTTAGAACTGCTCTTGCTGCATCCCATAGGTTTTTGGTCGTCGTGTCTCCATTGTCATTTGTTTCTAGGTATTTTCTGATTTCCTATTTGATTTCTTCAGTGATCACTTCGTTATTTAGTACTGTATTGTTTAGCCTCCATGTGTTTGTATTTTTTTACTGATTTTTCCTGTAATTGATATCTAGTCTTATGGCGTTTTGGTTGGAAAAGATACTTGATACAATTTCAATTTTCTTAAATTTGCCAAGACTTGATTTGTGACCCAAGATATGATCTGTCCTGGAGAATGTTCCATGAGAACTTGAGAAAAATGTGTATTCTGTTGTTTTTGGATGTAGTGTCCTATAAATATCAATTAAGTCCATCATGTTTAATGTATCATTTAAAGCTTGTGTTTCCTTATTTATTTTCATTTTGAGTGATCTGTCCATTGGTGAAAGTGGGGTGCTACAGTCCCCTACTATGAGTGTGTTACTGTCAATTAACCTTTTATGTCTGTTAGTATTTGCCTTATGTATTGAGGTGCTCCTATGTTGGGTGCATAAATATTTACAACTGTCATATCTTTTTCTTGGATTGATCCCTTGATCATTATGTAGTGTCCTTCTTTGTCTCTTCTAATAGTCATTATTTTAAAGTCTATTTTGTCTGATATGAGAATTGTTACTCCAGCTTTCTTTTGGTTTCCATTTTCATGGAATATCTTTTTCCATCCCCTTACTTTCAGTCTGTATGTATCTCTAGGTCTGAAGTCGGTCTCTTGTAGACAGCATATATATGGGTCTTCTCTTTGCATCCATTCAGCCAGTCTGTGTCTTTTGGTGGGAGCATTTAGTCCATTTATATTTAAGGTAATTATCGATATGTATGTTCCTATTCCCATTTTCTAAATTGTTTTGAGTTCGTTATTGTAGGTCTTTTCCTTCTCTTGTGTTTCTTGCCTAGAGAAGTTCCTTTAGCATTTGTTGTAAAGCTGGTTTGGTGGTGCTGAGCTCTCTCAGCTTTTGCTTGTCTGTAAAGGTTTTAATTTCTCCATCAAATCTGAATGAGATCCTTGCTGGGTAGAGTCATCTTGGTTGCAGGTGTTTCTCCTTCATCACTTTCAGTATGTCCTGCCACTCCCTTCTGTCTTGCAGAGTTTCTGCTGAGAGATCAGCTGTTAACCTTATGAGGATTCCCTTGTGTGTTATTTGTTGTTTTCCCTTGCTGCTTTTAATATGTTTTATTTGTATTTAATTTTTGACAGTTTGATTAATATGTGTCTTGGCGTATTTCTCCTTGGATTTATCCTGTATGGGACTCTCTGTGCTTCCTGGACTTGATTAACTATTTCCTTTCCCATATTAGGGAAGTATTCAACTATAACCTCTTCAAATATTTTCTCAGTCCCTTTCTTTTTCTCTTCTTCTTCTGGAACCCCTAAGATTCGAATGTTGGTGTGTTTACTGTTGTCCCAGAGGTCTCTGAGACTGTCCTCAGTTCTTTTCATTCTTTTCTCTTTATTCTGCTCTGCAGTAGTTATTTCCACTATTTTATCTTCCAGGTCACTTATATCTTCTTCTGCCTCAGTTATTCTGCTATTCTTCCCTTCTAGAGTATTTTTAATTTCATTTATTGTGTTGTTCATCGTTGCTTGTTTCATCTTTAGTTCTTCTAGGTCCTTGTTAAATGTTTCTTGCATTTTGTCTTTTCTATTTCCAAGATTCTAGATCATCTTTACTATCATCATTCTGAATTCTTGTTCAGGTAGACTGCCTATTTCCTCTTCATTTGTTAGGTCTGCTGGGTTTTTATCTTGCTCCTTCATCTGCTGTGTGTTTTTCTGTCTTCTCATTTTGCTTATCCTACTGTTTTGGGGGTCTTCTTTTTGCAGACTGCATGTTCGTAGGTCCCGTTGTTTTTGATGTCTGTCCCCAGTGGCTAAGGTTGGTTCAGTGGGTTGTGTAGGCTTCCTGGTGGAGGGGACTAGTGCCTGTGTTCTGGTGGATGAGGCTGGATCTTGTCTTTCTGTTGGGCAGGTCCACGTCTGGTGGTGTGTTTTGGGGTGTCTGTGGACTTATTATGATTTTAGGCAGCCTGTCTGCTAATGGGTGGGGTTGTGTTCCTGTCTTGCTACTTGTTTGGCATAGGGTGTCCAGCACTGTAGCTTGCTTGTCATTGAGTGAAGCTGGATGCTGGTGTTGAGATGGAGATCCCTGGGAGATTTTCACCTTATGATATTATGTGGAGCTGGGAGGTCTCTTGTGGACCAGTGTCCTGAAGTTGGCTCTCCCACCTCAGAGGCACAGCACTGAGTCCTGGCTGCAGCACCAAGAGTCTTGCATCCACACGGCTCAGAATAAAAGGGAGAAAAAGTAGAGAGGAAGAATTAGTAGAAGTAGGAAGAAAGAAAGAAAGAAAGAAAGGACGGAAGGAAGGTCGAAAGAAAGAAAGAAGAAATGAAGGAAAGAAGGAAAGAAAGAAAGAAGGGAGGGAGGGAGGGAGGGAAGGACAGTGGGAGAAAGGAAGGAAGGAAGGAGGGAAGGAGGGAAAAAAGAAAGAAAGAAAGAAGATAAAGTAAAATAAAATAAAGTAAAATATAATAAAATTATTAAATTAAAAATAATTATTAAGAAAAAAATTTTTTTAAAAAAACAGATGGTGGAAGCAAAGCTATACAGACAAAATCTCACACAGAAGCATACACATACACACTCACAAAAAGAGGAAAAGGGGAAAAAATCATAAATCTTGCTCCCAAAGTCCACCTCCTCAATTTGGGATGATTCGTTGTATAATGGAGTGAAGGAGGAAAGAAAGAGAGAAAGAAAGAAAGAAAGAAAAAGAAAGAAAGAAAGAAAGAAGGAAGGAAAGAAGGAAAGAAAGAAAGAAAGAAGATAAAGTAAAATAAAGTTATTAAAATTAATTATTAAGAAAAATTTTTTTTAAAAAACGGACGGATAGAACTCTAGGACAAATGGTGGAAGCAAAGCTATACAGACAAAGTCTCACACACAAGCATACACATACACTCTCACTAAAAGGGGAAAAGGAGAAAAATCATAAATCTTGCTCTCAAAGTCCCCCTCCTCAATTTGGGATGATTCATTGTCTATTCATGTATTCCACAGATGCAGGGTACATCAAGTTGATTGTGGAGCTTTAATCCGATGCTTCTGAGGCTGCTGGGAGAGATTTCCCTTTCTCTTCTTTGTTCTCACAGCTCCCAGGGGCTCAGCTTTGGATTTGGCCCCGCCTCAGCGTGTAGGTCGCTGGAGGGCGTCTGCTTTTTGCTCAGACAGGACTGGGTTAAAGGAGCCGCTGATTCGGGGGCTCTGGCTCACTCAGGCCGGGGTGGGGGGAGGGAGGGGCGAGGACGGAGGGGTTAGCCTGCAGCAGCAGAGGCCGGCATGATGTTGCACCAGCCTGAGGCCAGCCGTGCGTTGTCCCAGGGAAGTTGTCCCTGGATCCCGGGAACCTGGCAGTGGCGGGCTGCACAGGCTCCCTGGAAGAGTGGTGTGGATAGTGACCTGTGCTCGCACACAGGCCCCTTGGTGGCGGCAGCAGCAGCCTTAGCGTCTCCCACCCGTCTCTGGGGTCCGCACTTTTAGCTGCAGCTCACGCCCGTCTCTGGAGCTCCTTTAAGCCACACTCTTAATCCCCTCTCCTCGCGCACCAGGAAACAAAGAGGGAAGAAATAGTCTCTTGCCTCTTCGGCAGGTCCAGACCTTTTCCCAGACTCCCTCCCGGCTAGCCATGGTGTACTAACCCCTTCAGGCTGTGTTCATGCAGCCAACCCCAGTCCTCTCCCTGCGCTCCGACCAAAGCCCGAGCCTCAGCCCCCAGCCCCGCCTGCCCCGTCGGGTGAGCAGACAAGCCTCTCGGGCTGGTGAGTGCCGGTCGGCACCGATCCTCTGTGTGGGAATCTCCCCGCTTTGCCCTCCGCACTCCTGTTGCTGTGCTCTCCTCCGCGGCTTCGACGTTCCCCCCTCCGCCACCCGCAGTCTCCGCCCGCGAAGTGGCTTCCTAGTGTGTGGAAACCTTTCCTCCTTCACAGCTCCCTCCCACTGGTGCAGGTCACGTCCCCATTCTTTTGTCTCTGTTTTTTCTTTTTTTCTTTAACCCTACCCAGGTACGTGGGGAGTTTCTTGCCTTTTCGGAGGTCTGAGGTCTTCTGCCCTCATTCAGTAGGTGTTCTGTAGGAGTTGTTCCACATGTAGATGTATTTCTGGTGTATCTGTGGGGAGGAAGGTGATCTCCGTGTCTTACTCTTCCGCCATCTTCAGAACACCCCCCCACACACACACTAGGTCTTTAAATGTTTGCCTTTTTTCAATTCCTTTGGATAGAAAGATTTTGTTTTCTTATGTTTTTCTTTTATGCCTATGGGAACTTCCAGGTTGGGGGTTTCTTTGGAGCCCAATCACGAATATATAAGAGATACAAAGAAAACCCAAGAGACACACAGTGTTGTCTCTCCTCAAGTTTTGAGTTCTGTGTTCTGCCAGCTTCTTTCTTCCATCTTCAGAGTCCTTTTATGATTGTCTGTTGAATTATTCCCATGGTATTTAGACAAGAGGGAAAAGGAAAGTTAGTCAATGCCATTTTGTTTTGGAACTAGAAGTCAGTTTATCTTTTCTGGAGTCATTTTCTTTATCCTACCATTTTCATAAACATTTCTTCTAAAATTTACCAGTGTCCTTAGCCCAGGCAGCTCCTCAATGGCTGGCTTTTCTAGTACTATATCTGGAAGGTTAGTAGTTACTAAATTTTCTCCTTCCCATATTGTCCCAAAAGTACCAAAAATTCTTGGACATGGCCTCAATACATTCCTGGGGCTGGCTGTAATCAAGTATCTCCATTATCAACAAGGATCTTGGTGGAGGGAAAATCTCATTCTCACATACCACTCAGGTTCTGCTTCCTCATTGGGGTCATCTCGATGTCCAGATTCTAACATTTTCTGTTCTACCTCATTCATTCATTTGATCATTCATTTAGCTTTAGCATCATGAGTGGTAAGTGAACCACTGAGCTGTGGTACAATACTATCGTTTTGATGATAAATTTAAGGTACAATAGAAAGAACATGATAATCTTGTGAACCAGGTCATCTGGAGCTATTGAATGTTTACCCTGGGTTTGGATCTGTATAGATTTTGAAATCCCTTTCAGCACAAGCATCTGTTATTTCAGGTTCTAAGGTGGTCCTGAACAGACATTGAACCCAGTTTTTGTGTGTCTGACAGGAAATCCAGAATGATAAACTATCCTTTTCTTCCACTTTAACTCATTGTTTCAAAATCCTTTTATTTTGTGCCAATGGTAAATTTTGGGAGAATTGCTGAAATAATCTCTCCTAATATTTTATTCATTTATTCATTTACTGCATTGATTCTGAGGATGAATTTGTACTTCAGTTTCCTTGGAAAGCTAATGTAAAACTGATTGTTGTGCTGATATTCTTGTTTCCATGACAATTGGAATATGCTATCTAATGGTCAGAGGTAGAAACAGTTAGCAAGGATATTCACGGGGAGAAAGAATGGCATAAATGCATCTATAACAGGCCTACTGGGGAGTCTACCATCACTATGACTATGTGTCTTTTTATGTGTGTGTGTTTGAGGGAATGACTTATTTTATTGGAGAAACTGGGCTTCATCCCCCCTGTAATTTGGGAGAAACTGTCAGGTAGGCCCTCATGAGGAGAGTGGTAAATAACTGAGTCACCATTTATTTATTCAATTTCCTTGTCTCTGTGCTCTAAAATAGTCTGACACCTGTGAGAGGAGAACCTATTGAGCCTTTGATTCTTTCAAATGGATTCTCTCGGTGGACATAGAATAAAAGGTGGATGATCCAAAAGAGGACTAAATTAACTTTATGATTTTAAAAATGTATATAATATTTTTCGATTTTAACATTATGTATTAAAAATTCTCCTGACAACATGGGTATCACTTATCAGGAAAAAAATGAATTTTAGTAATAATCTAAATTCTCCTTAAACTGTCCTATATATTCAATACCAAAATAATTATCAAAAGTTCCTTTTAATTACTCAAGGCAATTATAAAATTTATCTAGTGTCAGTAAGGTGCCAGAATAGCTAAAATATTTTTATTATATAGGACCGTTACCAACTGCTTTTTTAGTGTAATAAAGAAATTTCCTTACTCATTATTTTTAGGAAATACTGCATTCAAGTGCCTATAAATTTCCACAGGCTGCATAGGACAAGAAGCTCTAAGGTAATAGCTTGGAATTTTGGTGATGTGGGTTTGGGAGAAAAGTGGAAAAAAATGAATTTCAGTCTATGGGTGTCGGTATTCACGGGAGTCATTTTAAGAAATGTGCACTTACTGAAAGAGAACTCCATACTAGGATTTCTTTTCCTTGAGGTATATGTTAATCAATCATCTGGATAAGTGGTAATCAGAATATTGCTTCCAAAATACTATTTCTATAGAGCATGACTATCAATTAGTTAACTGAAAACTCCTTTTGTTGCTGTGGTGGTGGTGGTGGTGGTGGTACGCGGGCCTCTCACTGCTGTGGCTTCTCCCGTTGCGGAGCACAGGCTCTGGACGCGCAGACTCAGCAGCCATGGCTCATGGGCCCAGCCGCTCCGTGGCATGTGGGATCTTCCCAGACTGGGGCACGAACCCGTGTCCCCTGCATCGGCAGGCGGATGGACTCTCAACCACTGCGCCACCAGGGAAGCCCAAAACTCCTTTTTGATTAGTGATTTTATTTCAATCTAAGAGCAATCACAGAAGATGAATCATTTTTGTTAAAAGCATAGGAATTAAAAACTCCTAATTTTTACATTTTATTACTTTCAATTTTTTAATTTTATCATGGTGAGAACATTTAACATGAGACCTGCCCTTTCAATGAAATTTAAAGTGTACAATACATTATTGTTGACTGTAGGTACAATGTTATATAGCAGATCTCTAGAGCTTATTCATCTTACTTAACTGAAATTTTGTGTCTGTTGACTAGTAACTTGCCATTTACCCCTCCTCCCAGATCCTGGAAACCCATTATTTCACTCTTTGATTCTATGAATTTGACCATTTTAGATATATCATGTGAATGGAAGCATGCAGTATTTATCTTTCTGTGACTGGCTTTTTCCACTTAGCATAATGTCATCAAGGTTCATTCACGTTGTCACATATGGTTGAATTTCCTTCTTTTTAAATGCAGAATAATATTCCATTGTATGCATACCACAGTTTCTCTACTCATCCATCTGTTGATGGACACTTAGGTTGTTTCCACATCTTGTCTATTGTGAATAGTGATGCAATGAACATGGGAGTGTTAATACCTCTTCAAGATCTTGATTCAGTTCTTTTGGATAAATACTCAGATGGAATCATATGGTATGTCTACACTTAGTTTTTTGAGGAACATCATACTGCTTTTCATGGTGGCTGCACCATTTTGCGTACCCAACAACAACGTGCAAGGGTTCCACTTTCTCCATATTGTGGCAAACATTTGTTATCTTTTATTTTTTAAATAATGGCCTACCTGGCAGGTGTGAAGTGATATCTCATTGTCGTTTCAACTTGTATTTCACAGATGATTAGTAACATTGAGCCTCTTTTCATATCCCTCTGTCATGTATGTCTTCTTTGGAGAAATGTCTATTCAATTCCTTAGCCCATTTTTAAAGTGAGTTATTACCTTTTTTGCTATTAAATTATAGGGGTTCCTTTTATAATTTGGAGATTAACCTCTTGTCAGATATATGGCTTGCAAATATTTTGTCCCATTCCACAGGTTGCCTTTCCCCTCTGTTGAGGGTTTCCTTTGTGGTGCAGAAGATTTTTAATTTGATGTAGTTTCACTTTTTAACTTTGGTTTTGTTGCCTGTGATTTTGGTGTCAAATCCATGAAATAATTTCCAAGATCAATGTTGTGAAGCTCTTCCTTTATGTTTTCTTCTAGGATTTTTAGAGTTTCAAGTCTTATATTTCAGTCCTTAATCCATTTTGAGTTGATTTTTTTGTGTATGATGCAAGATGAGTCCAATTTTATTCCTTTGCATGTGAATACACAGTTTTCCCGTCACCATTTGTTCAACAGACTATCTTTTCTGCATTGTGTATTCTTGGTAAGCTTGTCAGTTTATTTTTCTTTACAGTTTATTTTAAACTGACAACAGCTTAACTTCAATCACATACAAAAACTCTACATTTTAACTGCCCCCCACACATGCTTCATGTTACTGTTGTCATGGTTTACATGTATTTATATTGTGTATCTTTTAACTTATTTTTGAATTATAGTTATTTTTAATGCTTATTTTAATACTTTTGTCCTCTACCTTTAATACTAGAATTAAAAGTGTTTCTTTCCTAACACCATTACAGTAATACAGGATTCTCTATTTGTCTATATATTTGCCTTTCCCAAAGAGTTTCATACTTTCCTATGCTATTGTGTTCCTGTTTAGGGTCCTTTTGCTTCAACTTGAGCAAGTCTCTTCAGCATTTCTTGTGAAGCAGGCAAGTAGTAATGGACTCCCACAGCTTTTCTTTTTATTTATTTTTTGGGTAGGGGGAGTCTCTTTTTCCCCTTAATTTTTAAAGAACAGTGTTGCCAGATGTAATATTCTTGGTTGGCATATTTTTTTAAGCAGTCTGAATATATCATCCCACCCTCTTATGGCTTGCAAGTTTTCTACTCAAAAATCCACTCATAGTCTTACGGGATTTCCCTTGTATGTGAAAAGTCACTTGTCTTGGCAATTTGATTATAATGTGTCTCACTGTGGATTTCTTTGGTTACATATTATTGGGGATCCATTAGGTTTCTTGGATATGTATGTCCATTTCTTTCTCTAAATTTGGGACGTTTTCAGCCATTATTTATTTGAATAAGTTTTATTGTCCTATCTCTCTCTTCTCCATCTGGGACTCCCACAATGCATAATCTGTGTGATAGTATCCCTAATCTGTGTGATAAGCTTTCCCACTCTTTTTACTTTATTATTTTTTTACTCCTCTGACTAAATTATTTCCAATTGATTATCTTTGTATTCACTGACCCTTTTTTCTGCTTGATCTAGCCTCATGTGACTCCTTTAGTGGATTTTTCACTTCAGTTATTGTGTTCTTCAGTTCCATGAATTCAGTTTGGTACTTTTTAATATTGTTTATCTCTTTATTGAAATTCTCACTTTGTTCATGCCTCATTCTCTTGATAGTGGTGAGCAACATTATGACACTTAATTTGAATTCTCTGTCAGTCTCTGTAAATCATGTATCTTGATTTCTTTAAGGTTAGATTTTGGAGATTCATTGTACACCATTAGTTTGGAACATCTTTGCCTGATTCTTCAATTTTTTTGACTCTCTGTGTTGATGTCTGTACATTAGACAAAGTAGTCACCTCTCCCAGTCAGTCTTCATGGACTGGCCTCACACAGGAGAAGACCCCCAGCCATCACCCTGGCTGAAGATTTAAGGGCTTTCCAACAACTGTTTCCCTCCCTAAGGAGAGGCAAGCTGCTGTGTTTTTGTCTGCTCACTTGGTCCTAAGCTGGGAGAATCTATGGCCTCTACAAGTCCAAACTGCTGTTCTCCCTCAGGTGGCTAGACTGTGCTAGACCCATCAGAACTCCAAGACTGGAAAGTCAGATGCCATTTCTTTGGGCATCCCTGGAATAGATGGAGTGTTAGATGCATGGATCTACTTCTACCCTCACAGGGGAAGGCTGAGAGCTGGGACTTTTCATTCACTCACTCTATGCCTAGCAGAAGGGAAGGAGCTTTGGTATCTAACAGTCCAAACCATCATCTCCATTCTCCCCCAGGTGGCTAGATTGTATCAAACCTATCAGAGCTCCAATACTGGAAAGACAAAAGCCAGTTCTCTGGGGAGCCCCTCAGAAAAAGTTGGGGTGCCAAGCCAATCTCTTCCCTCCCCTGGGAGAAGCTGAGAGTTAAGTGGTTTCTTCCTGATCATATAGCCCTGCGCCAGAGGCATAGACTGAGAAGGTGTCCTGAATCTGCCTGCTGGCTTCAATGAGTCTGGTTTCATGTTCACCCAGGGTGCAGAAGCATTCCATTTACATTCTGGATTTATCACAAAGGGAATTCGTCCATGAATTGTTATTGAATTGTTGTGTTTGTGAGGGGAAGGAGGGTCCAAGACTTTGTACACCACCACCTTGCTGATGAAACTCTTGGATATTTTATTTCTTGATGATCATTAAAAAACTATGAACTGATGGGTCATGGATTGGGCAAGATTAATATTTGTTATTTATATTAATTTGATTTTGTATTTAAACATTACACCCGGTTCTAGAAGATCTGGATCAGAATAAATATTTGGATAAATGTAAACCCGAAAGTTTCTGAGATTTTAGGGGATACTTTAACAGGCTAGGTATTTTCCAGTGTGTGTACCAATGGTCAAAGAGAGCACAGGGAGAAACAAGAAAGAAAAAAAGGAAGGAAGGAAGCAAAGGGAAGGGAAAGAAGGAAGGAAGAAAGGGAAGGAAGAAAGAGTGAGAGAATGAGATTTCTATGGGTACAGAAAATGAAATGAAATTACTGGAAGTTTATATATAAACTTGGTAGTAGAGGATATATTGAAAAAGGGCCACTGGGTGCTGTGCCAGTTCATTTAGACATTTTTTTATGAAAGAGATTTTCCTATTATTTGTTTATATTAAGCATGCATCATTTTTTATCAGGAAAAACACTGATATTTTTATTTTGAGGGTATGTAGGAAATACACCATCAACATAATTCACACTTTCTAAGTGACATACAAATTATAAACAATAAAGTATGATGAAATCTGGTGTAGAACCAAAAATATAGACTTTCCATTTTAGAAATTAAAAAAGACAAAAAGAAAAAAATAAATTAAAAGAGACAAAAAAGACTCAAATATTGACAATAATATTTTTACCACTTTTTTAACATTTTCAATAAGCATTTCTACAGTGATGAATACTGGCGAGCGATACCTGTCTACTTTGGTGGTTGATTAACCTGAGTTCTAGGCACTCTACACCCCACCTGTGTGACCTTGGGAAATAGAAGCCCCCACCCCCAGGCCCCTGGTGTCTGTTTCCTCAAACTTTGGATAATCCAATTTTGCCATTATTTTTTTGTTGTTGTTTTACCAATCTTAAGAGGCAAAAATATGGGATGCTTTTGCATTTGAAATTCTTTATTAACAAAGAAGGTAACTTTTATTATTCACTGGCCATTGTTTCCTTACTATGGGATCGAGGGTGTACAATAAATCTCTTTTTTCTTCCTCATGCAGCTTGTTGAAAAATTTAGATTAATATCTAAATATTTATCTATTGGCAATTTAAGTGCTGAAAATTGTAGTCCAGCATTTTGACACTGAAATCTTATGCTCCTATGAACTGTGAGTACCTCCATACTGCCAGAAATAACCTTGGACTTTTTAAAAACACTTTTATTCATCCTTGATATTCCAGATGAAACACAGTGCACATTTGTGACTCTAATCAATCCTTGCATTGAAGAGATGTTGATAGTTTGTCTATTTGTCAGAAAAGGAGACTGGGACACAGAGCAGCTTAGGAAAATGCCTACAGCTATACACCACTGAAGTAGCAGAGCCGCACTCAAACTTCAGCTAACTTACTGAATGAATCTCTGGTTAGAAAGCTACCCATGGAACTGCCCTACTATTTTACATCCATGAAAAAATATAACAGCTGGAATGTGGGTTGCGATATCTGACTTGGTTTTTTCCTCACAGAGAAACTGTTGGAAACTTTCCTTCACTTATATACAGGCATGACTCTGTCCCACCTGACCTCATTCCTGTGTATCCCAGGAAGAATGTGGTGGCTTCCTGATTAAGAGAGCCCAGGACTAACGACAAAGTTATTTTCTCTTTGCTTTTGAATTCTGAGATTAACTGTAACAGAGAGCAGTTGTGTCTCTCTAAGCTGAAAAGCTGTGTGTGACAGAAACAGTATATATTTGTGTACATTGACAAATCTGCGTGTTCCCTGTCAACCCTCATTCAGTTTCTTTTCAAAATTCTTAATCTATAATATCCGTAAGAGTCATACAATGGAACATCCTTATCCATTGACATTGTGTAAATTCCTGAAGGAAGCATGTCCTGAAGGAAGCGAATCCTAAATGTAACTGGTTGAAATTCATTTCTCAGTGTTTACCAAAGACAGGGCAGTCTGTGGGAGTTCAGTCTCTCGTCAGAACTCTTTTCCTTCTTGCTATTCTCTTCACATATATTTTTCCATATATTGATCTGTCTGTTTTGGCCCAGACATTAAATCCATGAGAAGCTTGTCTACCTCTGTACCTGGATGGTTTGATAGCTCTCCCTTCACCTATTATGATGTTTATTCAAAGTATCCTGAGAGTTCGTGGGCATTCCACCCACACCAACTGACTTAACCTCATGACAGCCTATTATAACTAGAGTATCTCTGATCACAACTTCTGTATTGTTCAAAGGAAAAAAACCCTTTCCTATATATTGCTTTAGCCCTGTGTTCTGCACAGAGTCATCACAATGGCTGGTTCTGACATCTTCTCTTCTACTTCTTTTATTCTATTGTAACAATGTGAGTCACATCTGAGACTTTGTGGTCTGGGATGATGCTGATGCTCTAATGATAAATCTGATGAGTCACAGAAAGTATATATTCACCTTGTGACTCAAGTGCAAGGGAATTTCTTGTTGACTGGGGGTTGCAGTAACTTACACCTGGAGGTTGAGGTAATAAAGCAGTGTGAGGAGCTGACTGGACCTTCTGTGCATCACAGTCTGCTATCAGGAATTCCTGTGACACAACTTTATTAGAATTGAGTGTGTGCTTCTGTTGGCCAATGGTGGCAAACAGTCATAGCCCTCTTGTCAGAGAAGTCTGTCCTGAGGCACTCAGTGAAGGGCATCTCAGACATGTTCCCAATGCCTCCTCCTTGTCCTTGAGTCTAGAGGGCAACTGTGGCAACTGAGTACTGGAGGTAATTTGGCATCCCTTCAGGAGCAAGCATGCGGTATTGTTGGTTCCAAGTTAATCCTAACAGTGAGTCTGATGAGAAATCTGAGCCTATAAACAATCCAAAAATTTCTCTGTTACCATTGTTTGAAAAGTGTGGTCCATGAAATACCTACTATTTAAAGGTTGCTAGTATGCTCCTTAATATGTTTTTGTTCATTCATTAGTTGGAGCGGTATAGATTAGACTGGCTGACCTCTCAATTTTGAATCTGACTCTGAGAGTCAATGTATATACCCCAGTTACAATACAATGCTGCTGTAATGCAGGAAATATGGTAACATTTTGTTTTATATGACAACTGTCTATGCTATTGTTTTCTGGTAGACAGATCTGATAGAATTACATGCAGAAAAGTTGGAAAATCTGTATGGATTACAGGCTTATTCAAAGCCTATCATCATAAGGTGTTTGTATATCTCTGTGGTTGTGGGTTGAGATATTTATTGGAGTATGAGGGTGCTTGATCCTTCCTGTTTTGTGGGAGACACTGGCAGCTCATGCTAAGACAATCCTGAAGAGGCCAAGTCACCAGTCAGTGTTTTTCCTTCCTTGATTCTGTCAGCTAAGACGACAGCAATTTGATACCTAATTTAATAAAAACAAAGGTTTCTGTATTTTTCTAATCAAGCATACTTTTCTAAGAAAGCTTTTTTCTAATACTTTAAAGAAGTGTCATACATCATGATAATATCTACATAGAGTAATAATCTTTTCACACTTCAGGAAACATATGCAAACTTGAAGTTATAAAACAGGAGTTGGCAAATTTTTCAGAAAAAATGCCAGATATTGGATAACCTATACTTTGGGGGCCATACAAGTCTCTGTCCCAATTACTCAACTCTGCTATTGTAACAGGAGATCAGCCATAGACAGCAAGATAAAAAATGAGGGTAGCTGTGTTCCAATAAAATTGATTTTTTTAAAAAAGGACAGCAGGCCAGATACAGCCATCAGGCTTTAGTTTGTGACCCTGTTATAAAGGATTCGATTTTAAATGTTTGGGAAAATCTAATATCTTTCTGAGCTCCAATTCATCACCATCTTGCTTATAGCTACTCATACAGCTGAGCATTATTTTGGAAACCAATTCTCTAAAGGAATATTTATGTCTTTTCCCACCAGTCATTTAATACGGCTTCCCTTTACCTGTAGCATAAAGCAACAATCCCTTAACAAAGACTGCTTTATGTCACCTTGAGTGCCTGCTAGTAGATATTGTTGATGATGCAGTTAGTGATTCATTCTATTAATTATGTTTCAAGAGAGAAGCATAGGCTTTCCAGTATTTATTGCTGCCTCCCTTGTATGAAATATGCTTTAAGAGAAAGAATATGGTAGGTAAGGGATATCTGAACCTCTCAATCAACATTCCTTAGAGTATGTACAGGTGCTGTGGCCACCTTTACCACCCATCTGGGTCTGATCATTCAGATTGCCACAGGGAGACAGGAAATCAAGAGGAGAAAAAAGCAGGTTGCATTTCCTTTCTCATTCCTTTTGCTGTGTCATCCCAACAAAGGCTCTTCACCCAGCATGGCCATGTGATTCCTGTAGGGGCAGTAAGGACAGGTTTGCATATTTCTTCTAATTCCAGGGACATTGGATATTTCATCCCTCAGAAAATATGCTCAGTGTCACTAATCATTAAGAAAATTAAATTTAAAGCCACAGTGCCATACTATATCACACCTACTGGGATGGCTATTATCCAAACAACAACAACAAACAATGAAACAAAAAAACAAAACAGAACGTATCAAGCATTGGTGAGAATGTGAAGAAATTGGAACACTTGTACACTGCTGGTGGGAATGTAAACTGGGGCAGCCATTATGGAAAACAATATGGTGAATCATAAAAAATTTGTAAACAGAATTAAAATAGAATTGTATATAAAATTAAAAATAAAATATTTTATTTTTGTAAAATTAAATGTAATTTTACAAAAATAAAATATTTTATTTTTATAAAATTAAATATAATTTTACAATGAAAAATAGAATTATGATCCAGCAATTCTACTTTTTAGATCTACAACCAGAACAGTTGAAGTCAGAGACTCAAACAGATTTTTGTATACCCATGTTCACAGCAGCATTATTCATAATAGCCAAAATGTGGAACTAACTCATGTTGATTGTGAGACTATTATAATAAATAGAATGTCATATATTCATACAATGGAAAATTATCCAGCCTTAAAAAGGAAGTAGATTCTGACACATTAACAATGCTGAAAGTGGTAGACATTATGCTAAGTGAAAGTCACAAAAGGACAAATAATATGTGAGTATGAAAGTACCTCAAATTCATAGAGTAATCAAATTCATAGAATCAGAAAGTAGAATGGTGGTTTCCAGGGGCTGGTTGGAGAATGGAATAGGGAGTTGTTATTTAATGGGTACATACTTTCAGTTTTGGAAGATGAAAAAATTCTGGAGCTGGATGGTGGTGATGATTGCATAACAATATGAATGTACTTAGTGCCACTGAAGTGTACACTTAAAATGGTTAAAATGGTAAATTGTATGATATACATATTTTATCACGATTAAAAGTATAAGAGGGCTTCCCTGGTGGCGCAGTGGTTGAGAGTCCGCCTGCCGATGCAGGGGACACGGGTTCATGCCCCGGTCCGGGAGGATCCCACATGCCGCGGAGCAGCTGTGCCTGTGAGCCATGGCCGCTGAGCCTGCGCGTCCGGAGCCTGTGCTCCACAATGAGAGAGGCCACAACAGTGAGAGGCCCGCGTCCTGCAAAAAAAAAAAAAAAAAAGTATAAGATTGCTTGAGGTACAAGCCTTCAACTGAGACGTGCATCTCTTCATTCCTATATTGTGCTTTAAAATATTCTGTTGTTTCCCAACACCAAATCTCTGTTATTATAGAATGAAGTAGCTGTAGAGCAAGGAGTACCACAAAATCTCAACATAAAATGATTGTAAAACATGTTTAGGAAAATGGGAACAATCTTACCCAATATTACACAGATCATGGTAAGTCTGGTTCTGCTAGCTAGATCTCTTGATTCTCACTCCAACTACTGTTCACCAGAGCCTTTACCGTGCTCAGCTCTTCTGAAGTACACTGCTTTCCCAGGGCTCAGGTGGCATCAAATATGGTAATCCAGGTACTATGCACATCTAACAGCAATCCATAAAATACAAGCAGGAAGGAAATCAAACAAATCAAATGCGTTTAATAATTTCCCCCACCCTAGCTCTAGAATGTACGTTATTCTGAAAGAGAAGTGATAACTTAATCTCAGCCATATTTTAGATGTCATGTTTATTTTCCTCCTTCTTCTACATATCAAAATATTTCCATGTTACATTACTTATATTATGCTAGTCCATTCCTATTTCAGGACAATGCAAACTACTGCTTTAACGATAGCATCCTTTTTGGACAAAAATATTTAATAGTAGTGTGTGTGTGTGTGTGTGTGTAACAATGTGCTTGTGTGTATGAAACCAAATTGGGGACCTTGATGTTAATGTATTTCTATTCTAAAACAACATTAAAAGAGCTTAGAGAAACTATAACATGTGCAGAAAGTTATACATATTCACTGTTAATATGATGGTATGTATGCTTCCAACACATTTCCTATGCATCTGTATACACATACATGCACATATTACATAAAACTATATTTCTTCACTCAACAGCATATTTGAACACTTTTTCATGTAAATAAATATTTTCAATGTCATTTTTAGTGAACCTCTTATTTTTTTGGCTGTGTTGGGTCTTCATTGCTGCACGTGGGCCCTCTCTAGGTGCAGCGAGCAGGGGTCACTCTTCGTTGTGGTGTGTGGGTTTCTCTTTGTGATGGCTTCTCCTGTTGCGGAGCATGGGCTCCATGACCGCGGGCTTCAGTAGTTGTGACACGTGGGCTCAGTAGTTGTGACTCACGGGCTCTAGAGCGCAGACTCAGTAGTTGTGGTGCATGGACTTAGTTGCTCTGTGGCATGTGGGATCTTCCCGGACGGGGGCACGAACCCATGTCCCCTGCTTTGGCAGGTGGATTCTTAACCACTGAGCCACCAGGGAAGTCCCAGTGAACCTCACTTAAAAAGATTTCCTCAATGTTTCCAAAATATATTTTTTAAAAGTCAATCAATACAGAAATGAATAATGTGAGAGATGAAATCATTCTCTCAATCTCTTTTCCCACATTCCCACCCAGATATACTGTTAAAGGGTTGGCATATATTTTTCCAGTTTTCTGTATACATTGTAGAAATATGTATTATAACTCACTTGCATATTTTAGCTAATGCAGTATTGATATCAAATTTTATGTTTCATAATGTAAAAATTATTTTCATAATAAATGCATATATAGGTTTGGAGGCTTCTGTTTTAGAGAACTCAGAGACAAATCGGCTCTCAAACTACAGTTGTCATCTGAGGACACAGAATAAAAAGGGGAGAGAGAAAAATGATGACTCAGTCACTCCAGTCTCCCCTCAGCAGGACTTGTAAGCTTTTTCAATAAAATCAGATTCATCAGCCTCCAAACAAATGCCTCCCCACAATCCAACACACACACACACACCCCCCACATTCACAAGAGGCTTTATATATTTATGCATATATCCCATGCTTGCTGCTTGTACACATTCCTGCAAATATTTCTCTTTCCAGTATAAATGTTATTTTCAGCTTCACTTATTTACTTATTATCTAAATATTCATGGAGAAATCTGAAATTGTGTTAACAATTAAACATATATATATATATAGGGCTTCACTGGTGGCGCAGTGGTTGAGAGTCCGCCTGCCGATGCAGGGGACACGGGTTCGTGCCCCGGTCCGGGAAGATCCCACATGCCGCGGAGTGGCTAGGCCCGTGAGCCATGGCTCCTGGGCTCGTGAGCCATGGCCGCTGAGCTTGCACATCCGGAGCCTGTGTGCCACAACAGTGAGAGGCTCGCATACGGAAAAAAAAAAAAAATATATATATATATATATACACATATATATACATATATATATATATATATAAAGCACCAGTATTCCAATAAACGAGAAATGTTTTTTATGAAGATTTGAGTCCACATACCACAGAAATTTTATCCAATGTGTGTGAGTGTGTGTGTGTGTGTGTATATGAAAAAACACATTTTAAAAATTGCACAGCCTATTTTAACATTTGTTGATATTCATATTTGCTTTTATTTTTTAAAGTGTGAAACCCTTTTTCACAGTTTTCAACGTGCAATCAAAAAATCAATTAGGGAGAAAGTGGGGTGTTAAAGTCCCCTACTATGAATGTGTTAATGTCGATTTCCCCTTTTATGGCTGTTAGTATTTGCCTTATGTATTGAGGTGCTCCTATGTGGGGTGCATAAATATTTACAATTGTTATATCTTCTTCTGGGATCGATCCCTTGATCATTATGTAGTGTCCTTCTTTGTCTCTATTAATAGTCTTTATTTTAAAGTCTATTTTGTCTGATATGAGAATTGCTACTCCAGCTTTCTTTTGGTTTCCATTTGCATGGAATATCTTTTTCCATCCCCTCACTTTCAGTCTGTATGTGTCTCTAGGTCTGAAGTGGGTCTCTTGTAGACAGGATATATATGGGTCTTGTTTTTGTATCCAATCAGCCAATCTGTGTCTTTAGGTGGGAGCATTTAGTCCATTTACATTTAAGGTAATTATCAAAATGTATGTTCCTATTCCCACTTTCTTAATTGTTTTCGGTTTGTTATTGTAGGTCTTTTCCTCCTCTTGTGTTTCTTGCCTAGAGAAGTTCCTTTAGCATTTGTTGTAAAGCTGGTTTCGTGGTGCTGAACTCTCTCACCTTTTGCTTGTCTGTAAATGTTTTAATTTCTCCATCAAATCTGAATGAGATCCTTGCTGGGTAGAGTCATCTTGGTTGTAGGTTGTTCTCCTTCATCACTTTAAATATGTCCTGCCAGTCCCTTCTGGCTTGCAGAGTTTCTGCTGAAAGATCAGCTGTTAACCTTATGGGGATTCCCTTGTGTGTTATTTGTTGTTTTCCCTTGCTGATTTTAATATGTTTTCTTTGTATTTAACTTTTGACAGTTTGATTAATATGTGTCTTGGCGTGTTTCTCCTTGGATTTATCCTGTATGAGACTCTCTGTGCTTCCTGGACTTGATTAACTATTTCCTTTCCCATATAGGGAAGTTTTCAACTATAATCTCTTCAAATATTTTCTCAGTGCCTTTCTTTTTCTCTTCTTCTTCTGGGACCCATATAATTCGAATGTTGGTGCATTTAAAGTTAAACACAAGCTTTAAATGATACATGAAACAAGGTGGACTTAATTGATATTTATATGACATTCAATCCAAAAACAACAGAATACATATTTTTCTCAAGTGCTAATGGAACATTCTCCAGGATAGATCATATCTTGGGTCACAAATCAAGCCTTGGTAAATTTAAGAAAATTGAAATTGTGTCAAGTATCTTTTCCGACCACAACGCTCTGAGACTAGATATCAATTACAGGAAAAGATCTGTAAAAAATACAAACACATGGAGGCTAAACTATACACTACTTAATAACGAAGTGATCACTGAAGAAATGAAAGGGGAAATCAAAAAATACCTAGAAACAAATGACAATGGAGACACGATGACCCAAAACCTATGGGATGCAGCAAAAGCAGCTCTAAGAGGGAAGTTTATAGCAATAAAATCCTACCTTAAGAAACAGGAAACATCTCGAAAAACAACCTAACCTTGTACCTAAAGCAATGAGAGAAAGAAGAACAAAAAAACACCAAAGTTAGCAGAAGGAAAGAAATCATAAAGATCAGATCAGAAATAAATGAAAAAGAAATGAAGGAAATGATAGCAAAGATCAATAAAACTAAAAGCGGGTTCTTTGAGAAGATAAACAAAATTGATAAACCATTAGCCAGACTCATCAAGAAAAACAGGGAGAAGACTCAAATCAATAGAATTAGAAATGAAAAAGGAGAAGTAACAAATGACACTGCAGAAATACAAAAGATCATGAGAGATTTCTACAAGCAACTCTATGCCAATAAAACGGACAACCTGGAAGAAATGGACAAATTCTTAGAAACGCACAACCTGACAAGGCTGAATCAGGAAGAAATAGAAAATATGAACAGACCAATCACAAGCACTGAAATTGAAACTGTGATTAAAAATCTTCCAACAAACAAAAGCCCAGGACTAGATGGCTTCACAGGCGAATTCTCTCAAACATTTAGAGAAGAGCTAACACCTATCCTTCTCAAACTCTTCCAAAATATAGCAGAGGGAGGAACACTCCCAAACTCATTCTGTGAGGCCACCATCACCCTGATACCAAAACCAGACAAGGATGTCACAAAGAAAGAAAACTACAGGCCAATATCACTGATGAACATAGATGCAAAAATCCTCAACAAAATAGTAGCAAACAGAATCCAACAGCACATTAAAAGGATCATACACCATGATCAAGTGGGGTTTATTCCAGGAATGCAATGATTCTTCAATATACACAAATCAATCAATGTGATACAGCATATTAACAAATTGAAGGAGAAAAACCATAAGATCATCTCAATAGATGCAGAGAAAGCTTTCAACAAAATTCAACACCCATTTATGATAAAAACCCTCCAGAAAGTAGGCGTAGAGGGAACTTTCCTCAACATAATAAAGGCCATATATGACAAACCCACAACCAACATCATCCTCAATGGTGAAAAACTGAAAGCATTTCCACTAAGATAAGGAACAAGACAAGGTTGTCCACTCTGAACTCTCTTATTCAACATAGTTTTGGAAGTCTTAGCCATAGCAATCAGAGAAGAAAAGGAAATAAATGGAATCCAAATCGGAAAAGAAGTAAAACTGTCACTGTTTGCAGATGACATGATACTATACATAGAGAATCCTAAAGATGCTACCAGAAAACTACTAGAGCTAATCAATGAATTTGGCAAAGTAGCAGGATACAAAATGAATGCACAGAAATCTCTGGCATTCCTATACACTAATGATGAAAAATCTGAAAGGGAAATCAAGAAAACACTCCCATTTACCATTGCAACAAAAAGAATAAAATATCTAGGAATAAACCTACCTAAGGAGACAAAAGACCTGTATGCAGAAAATTATAAGACACTGATGAAAGAAATTAAAGATGATACAAATAGATGGAGAGATATACCATGTTCTTGGATTAGAAGAATCAACATTGTGAAAATTACTCTATTACCTAAAGCAATCTACAGATTCAATGCAATCCCTACAAACTATCACTGCCATTTTTCACAGAACTACAACAAAAAATTTCACACTTTGTATGGAAACACAAAAGACGCCGAGTAGCCAAAGCAATCTTGAGAACGAAAAATGGAGCTGGAGGAATCAGGCTCCCTGACTTCAGAGTATACTACAAAGCTACAGTAATCAAGACAGTATGGTACTGGCACAAAAACAGAAAGATAGATCAATGGAACAGGATAGAAAGCCCAGAGATAAACCCACGCACATATGGTCACCTTATATTTGATAAAAGAGGCAAGAATGTACAGTGGAGAAAGGACAGCCACTTCAATAAGTGGTGCTGGGAAAACTGGACAGGTATATGTAAAAATATGAGATTAGAGCACTCCCTAACACCATACACAAAAATAAGTGGATTAAAGACCTAAATGTAAGGCCAGAAACTATCAAAGTCCTAGAAGAAAGCATAGGCGGAACACTGTATGACATAAATCACAGTAAGGTCCTTTTTGACCCACCTCCTAGAGAAATGGAAATAAAAACTAAAATAAACAAATGGGACCGAATGAAATGTAAAAGCTTTTGCACAGCAAAGGAAACCATAAACAAGACCAAAAGAGAACCGTCAGAATGGGAGAAAATATTTGCTAATGAAGCAATGGACAAAGGATTAATCTCCAAATTTTACAAGCAGCTCATCAGCTCAATAACAAAAAGACAAACAACCCAATCCAAAAATGGGCAGAAAACCTAAATAGACATTTCTCCAAAGATGATATATAGATTTCCAACAAACACATGAAAGAATGCTCAACATCATTAATCATTAGAGAAATGCAAATCAAAACTACAATGAGATATCATCTACCAGCAGTCAGAATGGCCATCTTCAAAAAATCTAGAAACAATAAATGCTGGAGAGGGTGTGGAGGAAAGGGAACACTCTTGTACTGCTGATGGGAATGTGAATTGGTACAGCCACTATGGAGAACAGTATGTAGGTTCCTTTAAAAACTACAAATAGAACTGCCATATGACCCAGCAATCCCACTACTGGGCATATACCCTGAGAAAACCGTAATTAAAAAAGAGTCATGTACCAAAATATTCATTGCAGCTCTATTTACAATACGCAGGAGATGGAAACAACCTAAGTGTCCATCATCGGATGAATGGATAAAGAAGATGTGTCACATATATGCAGTGGAATATTACTCAGCGATAAAAAGAAACAAAATTGAGTTATTTTTGTTGAGGTGATGGACCTAGAGTTTGTCATACAGAGTGAAGTAAGTCAGAAAGAGAAAGACAAATACTGTATGCTAACACATATATATGGAATGTAAGAAAAAAAATGTCATGAAGATCCTTGGGGTAAGATGGGAATAAAGACACAGACCTACTAGAGAATGGACTTGAGGATATGGGGAGGGGGAACGGTAAGCTGTGACAAAGTGAGAGAGTGGCATGGACATATATGTACTACCAAACGTAAAATAGGTAGCTAGTGGGAAGCAGCTGCGTAGCACAGGGAGATCAGCTTGGTGCTTTGTGACCACCTAGAGTGGTGGGATAGGGAGGGTGGCAGGGAGGGAGACACAAGAGGGAAGATATATGGGAACATATGTATATGTATAACTGATTCACTTTGTTATAATGCAGAAACTAACACACCATTGTCAAGCAATTATACTCCAATAAAGGTGTAAAAAAAACCATCAATTATGGTTATTTTCTGATTTCCAAAGCAATGTACGCTTGAGAGAAACAATCAGACGGGAAATATGTTAAATACAAATATTAAACTATTCCCTTATCACTTGTTTGGTCCCTTATATATAATCTTACAGATATTTTTCTTTTCATATTTTGTACTAATTGGAATACCTTTCTCTTTCATCCTCCAGAGGGACAGAAAAATATATAAAGAGAAAGAGACAGAAAAATATATAAAGAAAGATATAAATATTGATTCCCATTTGCACACCAGTACCAATACCATAGAATTTTGAAAAACACCATACTAACTTTTAAGTAAATTCGATTTCTCACAGGTCCATGTGTATAAAAGTGCATCTAATATCTGACTTTAGAATCCAGCCAAACACTGTCTGAAAAGTGTGAATACACAATGAGATTAAAACAAAAGGGAAATACTATAATTGACATCTCTGAAATCTATAATATCATGGTCAATTTTAGATCATCAAAAAATAAATTTTTCAATTGAATATTTTAATTTTTCAGAGTCCCTGTTTAACTTCTGTTCTATGACATTTGCTCTTTAGTTAAAGAATGGAAAAATTAGGTGAAAATTAACTTTATTTCTCCAATCAACATCCATGGTTTTGGATGAAATATAAGCTCTATTTTGTTAACTCCTTTCTAAGTGAGGGCTTAAATAATTTCTGAGGAAAAAAGATAACAATCTTAAGCAAGGAATTCTTTCAAAATGGAGTGCTTTTCTTAATAAAAACCCTACCACGACATTATCTAGAGGCAGTAATTCATTTTCTTTCATCATTACTCCTGTGCACCTTGCCTACAATTACTATTTAGTAGAGCTTCTTGTAAGCTGTAGGCTTTATAATTTTAAAGGCTCCAAAAATAGTCATTTCATAAAATATGAGTCAGAAGATCCCTTTATCATAATAAAGTCATAGTCTATAAAATTACATTTAGAAGGAAAATACAGTCTTGCCTATTATTGTACCTTTCCATCTCCAGATTAATTTTAGCATAAATTTTCACATGCACTTTTTTAAAAGCTTATAAGATTGCGTTGGGTTAGCAGTGAATTTTCAGCACAATTTTGTAAGAATTTCTATTGTAAAAATTGTTCTCTCATGTTGTTCACCAGTTCATATATTTCTTCGCAGGCATCTTGCCTAAATTTTAGGAGGGTTGTTTTTTGTACATAGTATTTAAATGGCAACTGTTACCAACTGAGGACTCATTTAATTGCCCTCGGTTTTCTAATTAGTAATAAAAACTTAGACTTATTTGCATTTTCCAAATTATATAATACGGCCATAAATGTGCATACACATATTCAGCTTACCAAAGTTTAGTACTAAATCCCTGACTCCCAATTTTTCTCTAAACAAATAACCAGTCACAAAACTTAGTCTTCAAGTACGCACCTTAGAAGACTATCTCCTACTTAAAAAAAAAAAAAAGAAGACCGGGCTTCCCTGGTGGCGCAGTGGTTGAGAGTCCGCCTGCCGATGCAGGGGACGCGCGTTCGTGCCCCAGTCCGGGAGGATCCCACGTGCCGCAGAGCGGCTGGGCCGGTGAGCCATGGCCGATGAGCCTGTGCGTCCGGAGCCTGTGCTCCACAACGGGAGAGGCCACAACAGTGAGAGGCCCGTGTACAGCAAAAAAAAAAAAAAAAAAAGAAAAAAAGAAGACCATCTCCTACTTAGAAAAGGAAAAGTATGAGCACTTCAGAAAAGGAACCATTCAACACTCACGGTTTATATTGAAGGCATTATTTTAAGACAAGTGTGAATATTCTCCCTTTCAAAGCCCATTCCTTTACAAAACTCAGGTTGTTTCTCCAGTCCAGCAGGCCAACTTTCTTCCAAAGGTGCTCTTTTAACCCTTTGGTCCCTATTACCCTGCCACAGGAAAGGTATCCAGTATGCCCTGTAATTGTAATAATATCATGCACAGTGTTTTGAATTAAAAAGTCAAGTGTAGCTTCTTCTTTTCCTGAAGGTGGGATCTTTACAGTTACTAACATTCAAGTGAGGGTAAAAGATGTATCTTTCAGAACCTATTGATTTCCCTGTGTTGTGCACAAGGATAAGGAGTTGCTCATGTACACAAGATAAGTCATCACATTGTAGTTCATTATAACAACAATGACAAAATGCTATCCATGAGACAGACAGAAAAACTGAGTCTAAGTCAAGAAGCATATGTTATTTATCCATTACAAAGACATGCAAATCTAAATGCACTGACACAGAAGAAAAATTCCAGTTAATATAATCAGGTTAGAGAGCAATGAAGTACAAATCATGCAGGTCATGTAAAACACTACAGGTGGAGAGCAATGCTATATATGTTTATCTTAGGATACAAATTCGATAAAGGTGAGTCTTGAATGGTAAACAAAAATCTGATAACATAGTTACACATGAAACAAGAGAGTAACAAGGATGGAAATGGATAGTAAAGGAAGACCTGATTTTCCCCTCTAATATTATAAAATATTACATAGAGAATGCACTTATATGTACATATGCACTTCAACGTAACTTTATAGAGGCTTTAAGGAGATATGAGATAAAATATCAGATATAAGTGAGAAAAGAAAGTAACCCTAGCAAAATGGTACCATACAAAGGGAATGTAAGGAAAATATCTTTGTAAAGTTCTTAGACTGGTATTTTATATTGATCAAAGGAAATATTTCTTATTAAAATTTAGGTACCTAGGGCTTCCCTGGTGGCGCAGTGGTTGAGAGCCCGCCTGCCAATGCAGGGGACACGGGTTCATGACCCTGTCCGGGAAGATCCCATGTGCCGCGGAGTGGCTGGACCCGTGAGCCATGGCCGCTGGGCCTGCGCATCCGGAACCTGTGCTCCGTAGTGGGAGAGACCGTGACAGTGAGAGACCCACGTACCACAAAAAAAAAAATTTAGGTACCTAAACACCTAAGAGATATGTAAGGAGTCCCAGGAGACAGCCTGGGAAATTGAGAATATTGGAAGGAATAATAGCTGAGAATTTTCCAAAATAATGAACAATATCAAGCAGAATATTCAAGCTGTGCTTTAAAAAATATATAAACATAACATTTGCAATACATACACATCCCAAAACACACACACACACACACACACACACACACACACACACACACATACCCCTAGACCAGTTATAGTAAAACTCCTAGAAAACAAAACCAAGGAGAAAAACATGAAAGAGAAGAGACAAAACCAAAAACAATCATAATTAACAAGCAAGGGCCCTCTTTTTTCTTTTCTTTCTTTTTTAAAAAAGTCAGAGTTAACTTAGAATTTTTTTGAGGCTGAAAAACGCATAAAGTTAGCAATGAGGTAACGTGGAGATAGCAATGGTAGAAAGGAGCTAAGGCTCTTAGGTCTGGAAAAACCAAGTGAAGACATAGCAGTTCTGAGAACTCATAAGCTTAGAGGAGGGGTCTTTCAGAGCCAGGACACAGATTCCAAAGAAAGTTTCTGCTCAGCTAAAAGTGGGTTTTAAGGAAGATCAGAGGAGGGACCCCCTAAAACCTAAGACCCCTTACCTCTGATGATGGTGACCTGATCTCTGCTCATGCCAGAGCATCAGGATCTCAGAGGAGGACACCCTCAAAGCTGAGATCTAGAACTCAGGAGAGAGAGAGAGAGTTTACCAGTGTGCTAGTGCTTGTCTTTCTTAGGGGGCCTGATGTAATGAGTCCCTGAAGTTTGGACAAACTGTATTTTGGATATTCTGGCCCTTCTGAAATCATATGGCCTTATTTTTGTTTAGGGCCTTTATTCAGGTGACATTGAGAAGAATAGGAACAGAGAGGAAGGCACATTCTTCTCCTCTTTCCTGCCTCCCTTTGGTCAACTTGACTGGCAGAGCCTAACAGGGAGCAGGCTGGTAAAGGAAAAGTGAGCTTGGCAGACTCCTAGTCCCAGCATCATGAACAGAGTATAGGATATGGAGCCAAGAGACTTAGATATCCTTTACCCAGCACCTACTTCTTCCTAAAGCATATACCTGACGAAGAATGCAACAGCAAGTCTTTTAGATGCTATGCATTTTTTTGGAAACACAATAAATACCAAGATAACTGTAACATTAGCAACATCCATTTTCTAAAATGCAAAACCAAAAATCAGAACATTTGTTAAGGAACTCTTACCTGATGCTTATATAATAAATGGAGAGCCATTTGTAGATTTCAGTTAATGGTGTTATGGCAGGAAATTTGTTTATTTCCTTTATTGAGAATAAATAAAGAGAACATTTATTGAGAATATTTATTAATTTGTGTGTCAGCTGCACACAATGAGCACAATATCACAAGTGCTACCTGCTGACCAGAGTGGTGACTTTGAACACTTGTGCAGGGAAGAAAAAGGAAAAAAAACCCACTTCTAGTGAGGAATTCTCTTAAAATGTGAGCCCTTCTCTTAATACCACCCTGCCTGGAAAACATGTCAAAGACTCAGAAATAGGCACAAGAGATTCCTGGGGCCCTACAGTGGAATGTCAGGCATTGGCTAATGGGTCCTGCAGGAATTAGCTCATTCTATAGAGGTATGGCCTTTTCATTGTCTTTGATTAGACTACTTTAATATGTAAGAGACAGAAATTGACATGTAGAAAACTGATAGTAATGCCATTGTTTCTGTTCATGGCAGTGCAAATGATTCCTATCCTTAGCAGTGCATATACAATTTGTCCTATAGAAAAATAATATCAGTATCTCAAATTCTTATTTGAAAAGTGTCCAATAGTTTACTAGTTCCTTTGTTAATTGTTGAGATAAATAATAACTTGGATAAGAGTTCATTTAGCAATAGCATGAGAGTCTCAGCATCACAGAGCAGTGTATAAGATTTGGTGCAGAGAGAGGGAGACATAGATATCCTTTACCTAGTACCTACTTCTTTTTAAAGCACATATCCTGATAACAAATGCAACAGTAATTCCTTTAGATGCCATGACTTTCTTTTGAAACATAATAAATACAGAAATAATGATAACACCAGCAACAGCTACTTCCTAAACCACAAAAACAAAAATCAGAACCTTTGTTAAGGAACTTGTACCTTATGCTTACGTGATAAATGGGGAGCCGTTTACAGATTTTAATTAGTGGTGTGATGACAGCAAATTTGTCTTTTTTTAAACATCTTTATTGGGATATAATTGCTTTACAATGGTGTGTTAGTTTCTGCTTTATAACAAAGTGAATCAGTTATACATATACATATGTTCCCATATCGCTTCCCTCTTGCGTCTCCTGCCCTCCCATCCTCCCTATCCCACCCCTCCAGGCGGTCACAAAGCACGGAGCTGATATCCCTGTGCTATGTGGCTGCTTCCCACTAGCTACCTACCTTACGTTTGGTAGTGTATATATGTCCATGCCACTCTCTCACTTCGTCCCAACTTACCCTTCCCCCTCCCCATGTCCTCAAGTCCATTCTCTACGTCTGCGTCTTTATTCCTGTCCTGGCCCTAGGTTCTTCAGAACCAATTTTGGTTTTTAGATTCCATATACATGTGTTAGCATACGGTATTTGTCTTTCTCTTTCTGACTTACTTCACTCTGTAGGACAGACTCTAGGTCTATCCACCTCATTACAAATAGCTCAATTTCGTTTCTTTTTATGGCTGAGTAATATTCCATTGTATTAAAGAGAATATCTTTCTTATTCTATGTGTCAGCTGTTCAAGGTGAGCACCTTTCAACCCCAAAGTTCCACATAGTTACATTAGAGCTTCCAATCCTACTCATTTATCTCATCATATCTTGACTTCAAATTTTCTCTCCCATAACATACACATAATAATTTCTTAGTAGAAGTAGATATAAAATGAGCAAAGTACATCTTTAAGAGTTCAAGCACAAATCTTTTTTAAACAGAGGTGTAAGATCACACATATTTGGAGATCTCTGCTTTAAAGAACTCAGATCACAATGCCCTCACACAACAGGTGTCATCTTAGGACACAGAAAAACACAGAAAGGTGACTCGTCACCTCAGATTCTCTTTAGTGGGAATTTCCAGCTTCTTCAATAAAACAGGAGGGCTTATAGCCCCTAATCCCCAACTAAATACCTCATCTTCCCAAAGCACACATACACAAACATGCACACACACACTACCTCACAGTGATAGTAATCACGTACTAGGTTTCTAGTCCATCCAGCCTGTAACATCCTTGTAATAATGTTCTTACCTCCAGGATAAAATGGCATATCCCAGTTGTCATAGAAACCAGAATGTCATCAAAATGTTCTTGTTGATGTTAGCTTTCTAAGGAAACCAGAAAATGGTTTCACGTACAACCTCAGAACCAGAGCATTGCACTTGATCTTATTCACTTATACCATGCCCAATCTGATGAAGGAAATATTGGAGACAATACTAGCCACGGCATAGGCATTTAAAGAAAGGAAGCTTTTTACACAAGGCATTATCAAGGAAGTAAAGAGGGGTTAAGCAGTATGGTTCCCCTCTTAGAGACACAGACTCATGTTCCAGTTTCTGTTACAAACCACCTTTCAGCCTGCCATAACACGAGAGTCCAGGTGCACTTATGCAGGTGGAAACCTGTGGATTGTTGGTCACTTTTAAATGACCTGCAGAGCATAAAGTATCTGGATGGCAGAGGAAGACAAACTAGAAAATCATGTTTTGCCAGGGTCAAAGGAAGCTGTGCCTGCATTTGGACAAATGTGTTATTAGGGTTGTGAGGAGAAAATGGTTCCTGAGAAGAGAAACAACTCCCACAAAGTTGCCTGTGCTCTAGGGCAGCAGGGAGATAAAGCTAAGTATCTTGAATTTGGGAATCTGCTCTACCCACGAAATGCTGAAACCACACTGCCAGTGAATAATTTGCTTAGAGTTAGATTTCTTACAACCACGTTCACATTTTTTAATTTATTTTATTTTATTATTTTTTTTTTTTTCCGGTTCGCAGGCCTCTCACTGCCGTGGCCTCTCCCGTTGCAGAGCACAGGCTCCGGACGTGCAGGCTCAATGGCCATGCCTCACAGGCCCAGCCGCTTCGCGGCATGTGGGATCTTCCCGGACCGGGGCACGAACCCGTGTCCCCTGCATCGGCAGGCGGACTCTCAACAACTGCGCCACCAGGGAAGCCCACATTTTTTAAATTTCAGTAATGTTGATAATGACTGCACAAAGTCATCAGGGTACACAAGCACACACAAGTTCTGTCACACAGTCATTCACATTAGACAGAGCTGCCCTATTATGCAGCACTTTCTCCTATAATAAGCCTGTGTGGTCGGCCCTGAGCAGTAATGCACATGAAACAGGCCCCCAGGGGAGAAAGCAGTGCAATCTGGTTTCCAGCAGTTCCAGGTTCCCTGATTTAAACGCCCCCCGACCAATAAACACACTGTGGCCTGATATTTTTAGCCACCAAGATGATGTCAATGAAAGCTGCGTTAGCAAATGACGCAGAGAGTCAGTCAGCTCTCATGAGCTGGTCTGAGCCAGCTCCAGCACACAACTGGATCTGCGCACTCCAGAGCAAAACAAGATCATCCCACTCTATGTGGGATCGACAGGAGAAGTGCCATGCTGAATTAGAGATACACCAGTATGCAAACTACGTAAAAGATTTCAAAAGGTTCTTAAGGCACAGGAAATGGAGATAGTCATTAAACCCATGATCTAGCCTATCTAGTTCCTCAGGAAGGGCAAATAGTGGGATGTTTTCACGGTCACTCGTTTTAAATCAGAGACTTCAGAAAAATAGAGGAGGGTTTGACTCTCAGCTCTGCCATTCATCAACAGTGTGACTTTCCCAGTGCCGCTTAACCACTCTGTTCCTTAGTCTCCATTTTGGTGAAATAAAGTGATAATGCCTCTTATCTTTAAAAGGTTGATCAAAGGTCACTAAAGAAAATAGAACCTTTTTGTTTTCAAAAATATAGTTATTTTTCAAAAAGCATATGCTTTTTATTCAAGCATGAAATGGGTTTAACATTGTTACTTTGAATGAATAAATACCTTTAAAAGTGTTTAGCATTATTTTTTAATTTTCAAATACTGGCACACATAAGCCACCTAAGCAAAGCTTTTTGGGGCCTTCAGAACAAGTCTGAGAACAACTGTTTTAGTAGAATTCAGGAAGGCAGCCATAAATCTGCTTCATACAGTGTCATGAGCTGACTTTCAAAACATCAAACTCTGGGCTTCCCTGGTGGCGCAGTGGTTGAGAGTCTGCCTGCCGATGCAGGGGACATGGGTTCGTGCCCTGGTCTGGGAAGATCCCACATGCCGTGGAGCGGCTGGGCCCATGAGCCATGGCTGCTGAGCCTGCGCGTTCTGAGCCTGTGCTCCACAATGGGAGAGGCCACAACAGTGAGAGGCCCACGTACAGAAAAAAAAAAAACAAAAAAAAACATCAAACTCTCTCTCACCATTTGTCTCCAAAAAGTACAACACAATAATGAGTCAGAATGCAAAATGTCACCTGCATTGCAAAGTGGTGAGATCAGGTCTATTATATCCCTCACGTCTGTGCGTAGCCTACATGAAGGCTCAGAGGATCCATCCATCCTCCTCAGTTAGTGAGAAGGAGGCATGAGAGTGTGTATACACTATTTCAGTGGCATTTTCCCCTCAAATTTTTTCACTCAATGATGCCATTCTAGAATTTTCATTTGTCATGCAACTTATCATTCCATATCACTGCATAGTGTTCTACAGTGCTTTGTAAAGTGGCATTATTATTCCATTGCATGTATGGATATATGTATGTTTGTATTTTGTCCCATATTGTATCATAAGCATCCTTTTCAAAAAGTAAATATAATACCTCTCTGTTCTGAGGAATCACAGGAATGTGTCACCTGCTGACCAGAGCTGGTATTCTGCACAATGAGAATGAAAAAGAAACACACCCAGGACACTAGGGCAACTAAAGACAAGGTTCACAGGCAAGACTCTCCAGCCCATGGAATATTTCACCATCACCTAATGACAATGCTAGCCTCTATGTCTGTCTTCCTCTCAAAACAGTATGCTGTGTATAACACAATGGCATATATTATTTCCATCTCTTTTTCCCCCCTCATCATAGGAAAGCTGATTGAAAATTCTAAGACTTGGTTGAGCATTTCAGTGTAAACACGAGTGTCTATTTCTCCAAGTTTTTGTTCTATCCATACATATATTTTTATTATTTTTTATTGAAGTATAGTTGACCTGCAATGTAATATTAGTTTCAGGTGCACAATATAGTGATTCAATATTCTTAGAGAAAGTTATTATAAAATATTGGTTATATTCCCTGTGCTATACATTACATCCTTGTAGCTTATTTATTTTGTATGTAGTAGTTTGTACCTCTTAACCCCCTTCCCCTATCTTGCCCCTCCCCACCCCTCTCCCTAATGGTCATCACTAGTTTGTTCTCTGTATCTATGAGTCTGGTTCTGTTTTGTTATATTCATTTGTTTGTTTTATTTTTCATCTTCCACATATAAGAGAAAACATACAGTATTTAGTAAAGGAGCTGTGGTATATATTTACAATGGAATATTACTCAGCCATAAAAAATAATTTTAATTTTGCCATTTACAACAACATGGAAAGACCTGGCAGTTATTATGTTTAGTGTAATCATACCAAGAAAGACAAATATGATATCCATATGTATATTTTTATAAACTCTATGAATAGCTTTTTAAAACAATTCCATAGCATATTTTCACATCCCTTGGAAGTCTCACTTGTCTACATCTTAATATGAATCACTTTGACGGGGCACATTCCACAAACCTCAGAAATAATAATTTGAGTTATTTTTCTATCAAAAGAGTAACATATTCTTAAGATAAACAATTGATATGAAAATCTCTTCAGTAAAACCATTAAACTGTCCTGTTGCTACCGAACTCAGCTTCTGCTGCTCACCACTTGAAAGGCAATACTCAAGAGACAGTGTTGGTTAGAAACGAAAGGTTGCTTTATTCAGGAGGCCGGCAACCTGGGGAGAAAGCAGACTCATGTCCAAAAACCAACTCCAAAGATTCTGATTGACCATGAAAGTTTTTAAAGGGAGAAAGGGAAGTTAATCATTTGGGGAGGGGGTTCATTATCTTCCACTCTTTGCAGGCTTTCTTCCGATTGGTTGGTGGTGAGGTAACAAGGTGGTATTCTAGGAATCTTGTGCTCAGCCAAAGTTACCATCTTCTACCTGGGTGGGGGCCTTAGTTCCTGCAGAAGAACTCAAAGATATTGATATGTATATCCCTTGAGGAGGAACCAGGACCCTGCCCTATTGCTGCACTACTGTTCCTTAACTGTTCCTCCTTTGTTTCTGCATTCCCTCCCTTCTGTCCCAAATCAAAGGGAGAATCTGGAAACCCAGTCCCCCTCCTGCAAATTGCTGAAATCAGAAATCTACTATATAACAGATTAGACACAGTGAAGGAAGAAATAATGAAATGCATGTTAGTTAAGATTTAAAAGTACAGATGAAGCAAGAGAGAAAATGCAAAAAAAAACAATATAAAAGACAGGAGACCAAATGTGATTTCAAAGAGATATGTAACTGTATTTGGAGAAGGATACAGAGACAGGTATGGGAAGAAGCAATATTTGAAGAGAAAAATGACAGAGAATCCCCCCTGCAGATTATGGGAGATACTCAAACAGCAGATCCAAGAAGTAGTCATGAAATGCAAAGGCAGGATCCAGTCAGAAACATACGTTTATCAGGCAGGCTGAGGTCGGATTTCTGTTTAGAAACCACACATTTTATAAGAATAAGAATTCAACAGAGGGAATTACTTAAATAGGCTAGTGATATCTAAATAGACAAATAGGAATACTAATGTTATACAGAGATAGGAAGAATAGGGAGGAATTTCCACTCCTAGGGAAGGGCAAACCAAGGGGATATGAGGTGCCTGAGAATCAAAAAAGGAGGAAGACAGGTCCCTAACTGCTGGGACCCAGACTTCTAAGGAAAGGGGGATGCGCAGCTAATGGTGACTCTTAAAGGGGCTCTGAGAAGTGACACCACAAGCCTGAGAACTTATCTATGAGGAAGGAGAGATGCTTGGCTGGTGCTGAGCCTTAGGATCTCAGAAGAGGCTTCATGAGTGCTAGAACTCAGATGTAAAGGGGAAAGTGGAACTAGCTTCCTGATGCTGCTAAATTCTCTGAGGAGGTGTAATGTCCAATATCCTTGGAATTAGAAGAATATGCAAACCTGTCCTTACTGCCCCTACTGAAACCATTGCTGGGTGAAGGGACTTTGTTGGGTGACACTGATAGCAAAAGGAAGCAGAAAGGAAGTGCAACCTGCTTCTCTCTCCCCTCAATTTCCTGTCTCCCTGTGGTATTCTCAAATATCAGATCAAAATGGGAGGCAGGTGGTAAAGGACAAACAGGGCTATCAGAATCCTGGTCACAGAACCTGTGCACACTCTAAGGAATGTTGATTAAGAGACTCAGATCTCCCTCACCTACCATATGCTTCTGCTTAAAGCACCTTTCATGCAAGGAAGGCAACAATATGTACTGAAAAGACTATGCTTCTCCCTCAAAGCATAATTAACAGAATGAATTACTAACTGCATCATCAACAATATCTACCAGCAGGCACTCAAGCTGACATAAAACAGTCTTTGTTAAGGGACTTGTGCTTTATTCTATAGATAAAGGGAAGCCATATTGAAATTTAAAGGACTGGTGGGAAAAGATATAAATATTCTTTAGAGAATTGGTTTCCGAAATGATGTTCAGCTATGTGGGTAGCTGTAAGCAACATGATGACGAATTGGAGCCCAGAAAGATAATATTAGATTTTTCCAAACATTTAAAATCCAATCCTTTATAACAGGGGTCAGCAAATTAAAGCCTGGTGGCTGTATCTGGCCTGCTGCCTTTTTTGAAAAATCAATTTTATTGGAACATACCCACCCTCATTTTTTTTTTTTTTTTTTTTTTTTGCGGTATGGGCCTCTCACTGTTGTGGCCTCTCCTGTTGCGGAACACAGGCTCCGGACGCGCAGGCTCAGTGGCCATGGCTCACGGGCCCAGTGGCTCCGCGGCATGTGGGATCTTCCCGGACTGGGGCACGAACCCGTGTCCCCTGCATCGGCAGGTGGACTCTCAACCACTGCGCCACCAGAGAAGCCCCACCCTCATTTTTTATCTTGATGTCTACAGCTGTTTTCCTGTTACAATGGCAGAGTTGAGTAATTCAGACAGAGATTTGTATGACCACCAAAGTATAGCGTATCTATTATCTGATATTTCACTGAAAAAAAATTGCCAACTCCTGTCTTGTAACCTAATTTGTGTGTTTCCTAAAGTGCAAAAATGATTATTATTCTATGCAGATATATAATGGCATATGACACATTTTTAAAGCACTAAAAAACACTTTCTAAAACAAGTATGTTTGCTTAGAAAAGTACAGAGACCTCTGTTTTTTTATGAAAAAGATATCAAATTGCCCCAACTAGCATAAAGGCCCTATCATCTTAGTTGATAGAATCAAGGAAGGAAGAACATTGGCTAGTGACTCAGCCTCTTCAGGATTCTCTCAGCAAGAGCTGCAGTATGTCTTCCACAAAAAGGAATGGATAAAGCACCCTCAACCCCAAATATATACCTCAATCCACAAACACAGACACATACAAACACGCTATGATGCTAGACTTTGAATAGGCCTATAAATGATGCAGATTTTCCACCTTTCCTGCCTGTAATTCTATATGATCAATCTACCAGAAAATAATAGCATAGACAGTTGCCATAAAACCAAAATGTTACCATACCTCCTGCATTAGTGTAGTATTGTATGGAAACTAGGATACATATGTTCACTCTGAGGGTCAGATTCATAGTTAAGAGGTCAGCCACTCTAACCTCTACCACTCCAACTAATGAATGAACAAAATCACGTTAAGGAACATACTGAACTTGGTTTATTTATCTTGACTTAAATTTTCTACCACTTGGTCCATGTTTAAATATACAAGCTGTTTCACACTCATGCTCACTCATTTTCTCTAAGGACTCAAGGAAATAAAAAAGCTGTTATGCCCACAGTTACAGTTTATTACAGTTAAAATTCAGGTCAAATAGATCAAACTATGAAAGGGAAAAGGTACATGGGCTGAAGTCCGGGAGAAACTAGTCTCAAGCTTCCAGGTGTCCCCTCCCAGTGGATTTACACAGAGTTATGCTTAAATTTCCCAAGAAACAATGTGTTGACAACTCACGTGAAACATTGCCAACCAAGGAAGCTCACCTTAGCCTTAGTGGCCAGAGATTCTGGGGCAGTCAGTCATACAGGCATGTGACTGACCTTACCTACTCAGACCCTTGCCCCTTTTCCCATTCCCAAACCAACATGGGCCTTCAGCATAAATTATAAACTTACCTAACATACAAAAACAAACTGGACAGGTAGAATATTCCAGCATACAGAGATTATTTCCCAGGAGTTAGTCAAAGGCTGGTTCTGAAGACAGTATTTTCTTTAGACAATGCAGGGATTGAGGAATCCAAGCCAGCTTAGTTAATCCTTTCCTGCCCAATCAGTTTCCCTGATCCTTGATGTAAACCCTCTTAGAGAAAAATTATCATATTTTTCTGTGCATCTACATTCGGTATAGCATTTACATAACAGATACAGCAATAGTATCATCATGAATGTGCCCAACAGTTGGAGAAGCCACTGTAGAAAAGGGATATATTTAATGAAATGACTAATCTATCCTATAAAGGAAAATATTTCCATATTCTTATACTAAATTGATTACTTATTTCCCTTCTTAATCTACCATTATTTGTACCTTGTGATAAATTTGTGCAGAACTATTTAATATAGTATATAGCTGATGGTTAGCTAAATCCAGCCCTTCTTAGGTCAGTCATTTTCTATCAGTATTATATACTGAGAAGGTCTTCGCTCAATCTACCAATATATTGGCTCATCAGTATCAGTACTGTCATATGATTATTTACCTAAGGCAGGTGCTCAAGTTGGAATCATTCCCTAGGGGAATTAGAATTTATCATGTGATGTCCACTGCTTTATTCCCATTAGGAATCTTTTTTTTTCTATTCTGTTTAATAGCTTTCCATCCACAAAAACAAGGATAATATATTTCTGTGCACAATACACTGTGGCATGCTGGGAAGGCTGCTGCTACCTTTCATCCATTATAACCAGGGACCTTTCTAATTATTTATCACCATGGTTTATAGTTACACAGTAATTAGTCTGCCAGGAGCTATACACTCCATGGACCAATGGCTCAGTAGGGAGTAGTTCTTGGAAATGCCTTCCAAAATGATACCCTTTGTAATAGATGTAACTGAAAAATAAGAGTCAAAAGATACTGGAACATTACTAGAGTTCCACTCAGTCATTAACTATAAGACTAGCTTCGTCATATTGAATGACCAAACTGTCTCCAAAAGTAATGCCACTCAGGTTTCCAGCTTTCTATTTGACCTTGTCAAGTTCAAAAAGCAGGGGTGGAAAATATGTGGCTTCACCCTTTTGAGAATTAGGGTATAATTGTGCTAAGAGACAATATCCTTTTATTGTTCTGAGCCTCTCTTGAGACACCAATATTGAATTTCCATTATTCTATAACCCATTCAGTCATTCCTTTAACCTCAACTGCTATTGCTCCTTCTCTCCATTTTTCATTGATTTTTACCCAGACTTTTCCATCTTTGGAAGGAATGATAGGTTTAGCCATTGTGTTGGTCCAGATCATTGGCACCAATACCAATCTAGCAAGTGCCTACCTTCAAAAGTTTTCAACAGTTTCTGTGTAAGGAGAAACTCAATCCATTCTTATCCATATAAGACAAGGTTACATAAATACAGAACTAGTGGGCGTTCTTGACCATTAGGCAATATAGTTGCGTTTACTGTCAAGCCCAATTTTGCCAGGTAGAAGGTACAGGCCATCCCATCAGACACTTAGGAATACTGGCATAAAGATTTAAAGGTATAGTTACAGTTTCTTGCTTAGGGATCATTCCTACATCTGGCACCTGCAGCCCTGATTCCAGGATCACTGAATCAGATAGGAAAAAAGAAAGTTGCGGTAATTTGGGGAAGAATTGTATAGTTGTTCCAACATCTTCCTCTATCCCTCTTTCTCCCAATTCCTCCAGAAAAACATAAGACTCTAACAAATGGGAATCATGTTTTGTCCCCTTTTCACATTGAATGTAAGCTCACATTCATGAAGGTATGTAAACTAAGCTTTCATGCCTTTATCTCCACTCATTTTAGACAGCTAGTGTTTTAACTGACTGTTCAAATTTTCTATCAAATCACTACTCTGAGGATGATATGCAGTATGATATGTCCACTTGATATATCTCTTTGACCATTGTTGAACGCTATGGACTATAAAATATGATTCTTGGCTGAAGAAATGTAATTCGACGGTCTGAATTGGTACAACATCTTCTGTTCCAATCCTTTATAGAGTTTTGAGAATTTGCATCTACCACAGCGTATGCAAAGCTTCATCTGCAGTAAATATCTATTCCTGTAAGGACCTATTTATAGCGTCCTAAGGCTACCGGTAGTAGTCTGATGTAGTTGAGATGCCAGCTACGCATGGGGCCTTTCCCCTCAGGGAATCTACTCCATTTTCTTTCTTTTTTTAAAAGAATATTTATTTGTTTGTTTGTTTACTTATTTATCTGGCTGCGCCGGATCTTAGTTGTGGCACGCAGGATCTTCATTGTTGGGTGCGGGAATCTTTAGTTGCAGGCATGCAGGATCTTTTAGTTGTGGCATGTGGGATCTTTTTTAGTTGCGGCATGTGATCTACTTCCCTGACCAGGGATCAAACAGGGCCCCCTGCATTGGCAGTGAGGAGTCTTAACCACTGGACCACCAGGGAAGTCCCTCCATTTTCATCTGTAGTTTTTGCCTCTCTGGTTGGAAGACAAGATATTTCTTGCTGGCATTTTGTACCTCAGAATGTGCAAGTAGGATGTATTAATGATCAGTATCTCTGCATTGCTGCAGCTACCCCATGTCTACTCATTTTATGAACCCAAGTGGCCACCTCAAACATGTGCACCAGGATGTGCATTTGCTGATTACAATCACCTTATGACTTGAGAAGGAAGTTCTTCAATGTGCCTCTTAAATTCCTATAATGATTTCCATAGGGCTGTGACACATATAAGAATCATTTAAGAATCCAGTTTTCCACTGCCCATCTGCCTGACCATATGGCCAGGCGATTGGCCACCTCCCTATTCCATCTATCCCACCACTGTGTCAGAATAAACCCTGAATTTTAAAATTTTATTGTTGTTCAATTCTTCCATCACTGCAAAGAAAAGAGCATGGATTCTGCCCATTGAGCTGATTTATCTTCTTAAATCAGAGTTTTTCCATCAGAACATTATAGAGCAGCAGCCTTCCAAACAAGGTACTTCCCATCCACCTTGTAACTGACAACCATAAACCAAGCAGCTATTTGTTGATCAGTTGAGAGCTATGCGTAGGGTACCACCCATGTGGTAATATGATAAGTGCCCAGTAGTAAATCAATAATTGTCTCTCAAACAGCGTGCAGTGTACTTCCATGTCTGGAAACTTTCTGGTCTAAAATTCCAGTGGTCACTGCTGGGCAGCTCAAATGGGTTTTGCCATAACCTTTAATCTGCATAAGTGCAAGCTGCAGATATTTCTAAAATCATATCTGAGTGTGTATTATAAGGGTTCAAAGTCACTGATTGAGCTTCTTTGCATTTCAGACATAGCCTGGTGTTTTTCAGGTCCCCATTCAAATATGATCTTCCTGCAGATGGCTTTATGGATTGGAGCTAGCAGTATTCCCAAAGGTGGAATATGCATCTTCCAAAATTCAAAAACCCCAACCAGGTGCTGTGTATCTTGCTTATTTCCAGAGGAACACAATGAGAGCATTTTATTTTTAGTTACCTATGGAATGTCTCAGTGGCTCCCGCCCATGTTATTCCTATGAATTTCACCATTTGGAAAGGCCCTTGTATCTTTGCTGGATTTATCAACCAGCATTTGTTAGTCATATGTGTCACCATTGTATTTAAGTGAGTTGTATCTTGCTCTTCAATTTCTGATATTATCATGACATCCTCAATGCAATGTGTTATTGCACTCAATACCTCCATCAAGTCCAAATCCCTCCTAATCAAATTATGACAGTAAGCTGGTGATTTCAAATAATCCTGTGGCAATACAGTAAATTGTAAATTGAGATACTTTTCACATAAAGAAAAATTGTAATTGACTCGTTTCCATGATTACCATCAAGAAAAAAAGTATTTTCAAAATCAATCACTGAGTAGTCACCTTTTTAACTTGCATTTTTTCACTTTTTTGGACTGACGATGCTAAATGAGATACATTATTCAAGCCTTAATAGTCTAATATTTGTCTCCAGGTGCCATCTGCCTGTTCACTGGCTACACGGGGCTATCTACAGAGAATTTGTTGGTCATAGCACTCCAGATTCTAACATGTAATTAATTAAAGCGATAGTCTGTTTTTCTCCACCAAATATTCTACACTGTTTCAAATGAACAACCTGTGTGGACTTAGGAAATTCTGTAGGTTCTCATTTAGCACGTCCAATTAATACTGGCCAAGGGGTGAACTTACATTCCTTCTGTTTTCCCATACAAGACAGATAAAGTGTTCCCCAGCAGACATATACCCTTCTCAGTAATATAATACATGCAGGAAAAGGAAATGCAGCCACGTCACATAAAGTCCATTCAAATATTTAATTTTCATCCAAACATTGACCTTAATCCCATCAACCATTGTATCCTCATATCCTCCCATTATAATAGTGTCAACCTCATCGATGCTACTTTATTCATCCCATTCCTTAACAATTTAAAGATTTCCACTTTGCTGGAGTGAGTCCCTGGTCTATCCCCTTTTCTTTCTCTGTTCTCTTGTGAAACACTAATTTTCTTAGCATCTGTGAGACCCATAGGGGGAAGCTGAGATAACAAATCTGATACAGCTTCTTGGATCATTGCTTGATTTTGCAACAACAATGTTACATGAGGTAAAAATGCAAAAGAGTCTTCCTCAATCAAAGCATTTACCATGACCTGGGTAAGAGGTATGTTAAATGGTTGAACCTCCTGATCATTGTAAAGCCAATCCAGCATAGATTTCATAGGTATCATAACAACTGCTTCATCTTGAGAGTTCCACTTGGCTTTTAAAGGAGGGGAAAAGGCATTCCCCTTCTCAGAGTAAACAAACTTTATAGTGGCTTTTATCCAGTCCATAGGGCTAGCTGTCCCCTCAGGAAGAAATTGCTGTGTGTTTGGATCATGTAGAGCCATCTGTTTAATAGTAAGCAATGGGTCCTGCATTTATCCAAATATACTCACTAATTCTGCAACATTCAACACCAAGGAGACTGTTCCTAGGTTAGTAACTATCACGGTCCATTTTTCAGGAAGCTGATGATATTCATCCTCAGAAGGAGAAAACTCTTTAACACCATACCCACTTGTTTCAGTAGTTTCTCATGTTTGCTTCTCTCTGCTACGTGTAATATCTTCTTTGTGACTAGAGGCCAAAGAGGTGCTATCTGTCGTTTCAGCACAATTTTTCCCTCTGGTAGCAGCTCTAGGGCTAGTAATTGTAGCTCAGACTGGCTGGTATCTGAGCTTAATGCAGTGTTAGGATCCACCCAACACTCTCTTTTACTTTCATTTTATCTATTACAGATAAAAATAACAAAAGGGTTGTATATTTAGCTTGTTTCTCATTATTTTTCATTTCCTTATGTATTCAGGGGCTGACAGAAACACAGCTGCTGTCTCATACAATGGGTGATTCAGTAGCCCTTCAAGCATCAAAGATTTGTCATCCATCACCACCTCATTCTTCCTTTTCCCAAATAATGTGATTACCATGTTTCAGTGAGTTAGGGTCATATGATTTACCATCAAAATCATAGCCTTGCATCACAACTAAGTGGTTCACACTTGACTCACAATTCTAAAACTGAATGAATGAATGAATGAGATGGAGCAGAGAATATGTTAGGATGTGAACACTGAGATGACTTTAATAAGGAAGCAGAGTCTGAGTAATATGGAAAAGTGAAATTTTCCTTCCACTAAGGTTTCCAATTGAGTCTTATAGACTACTTCTTCCAAAAAACAGCATAAAAAACCACCATTGGTAAAGAGATGATTTTAACATATTAATTGAGGTATAATTAATACAGCATAACATTAACTGGTTTTACATTTATAATTCAATGATTTTGTATCAGAGTTACATATTTATGCAACCATCACCACAATCTATACATTCTATTTGGTTTTAGAACATTTCTGATACCTAAAAAAATCCTCTGGTCCCATTTGAGGCAATTCCCAATCCCAACCCCCGACCAAGACCCAGGCAACCACTAATATGTTATCTCTCTCCATGGATTTGCTTTTTCAGGATACATCATATAAATTGAAACATACAATACACAACATTTTGTAACTAGTGTCTTTCACTTAGAAAAATGTTTCCAAAATTCATATACATTGTAGAATTCATTTATCACTACTATCTTCTTTTCATCACTGAATAATATTCCAGTATACAAATATATCACATTTTCTTTACCCATCCATCAGTTGATGGACATGGGTTTTTAACTTTACTCCTAAGTAACTTATCTTACTGGACATATAATGTATCTTTTAATTGCATTATTGTATTGTTCATTGCTAATGTAAAGAAACACAGGTGATTTTTATATATTGATCTTATATCCTGCAACCTTGCTGAACCAATTTATTAGCTCTTTTTTAAATTTTATTTTGTATTGGAATAGAGTTGATTAACAATGTTGTGTTAGTTTCAGGTGTACAGCAAAGTGATTCAGTTATATATATACATGTATCTATTCTTTTTCAGATTCTTTTCCCATTTAGGTTATTACAGAATATTGAGCAGGGTTCCCTGTGCTATACAGTAGGTCCTTGTTGGTTATCTGTTTTTTTGTGGGGTTTTTTTTTTTGCGGTACGTGGGACTCTCACTGTTGTGGCCTCTCCCATTCTGGAGCACAGGCTCCAGACGCGCAGGCTCAGTGGCCATGGCTCACGGGCCCAGCCGCTCCGCAGCATGTGGGATCTTCCTGGACCAGGGCACGAACCCATGTCCCCTGTATCGGCAGGCGGACTCTCAACCACTGGGCCACCAGGGAAGCCCTTCTATTGATTTTTGAGTCAATTCTGTTGTTTTGTGTCTTTCCAGTAATTTTTACATTTCATGTAAGTTATTTAATTTGTTGGCATATACTTGTTCATAGTACTCCCTTATAATCCCTTTTAATTTTGTAGCATTGGTAGTGATAAAAAACAAAATTCAACTGAGTAAATTTTAAAGATCTTATTGGCTTTATTTAATGATTCATGAACCAGGCAACATCCAATCTAGCAGATAGAAAGGAGCTCCAAAGAACTGTACAAAGTGAAAGACTTTTATAGGCAGAAGGGAGCAGGAATTAGGTTATGCTAGCAAAATGCGGAAAGGTTGTGGCAAGGTCACCTTCCTTTAGAGGATGGCATGGGTCTATTAAGAAGATTACTTAACTAGTGCTGATCAGGTGATTCCTGACTGACTGGTGTAAGTTTACACTTCTGGGAGAGTCAAAACTGTAATTAAGTCTCAGTTTGATGACCTGGAGCTTAGCACAAGTGATTCCATTTTGGACATATTGTCTTGGGTTTTTTTGGGTTTTTTTTTTTGCGGTACACGGGCCTCTCACTGTTGTGGCCTCTCCCGTTGCGGAGCTCAGGCTCCAGACGCACAGGCTCAGTGGCCACGGCTCACAGGCCCAACTGCTCCGCGGCACGTGGGATCTTCCCGGACCAGGGCACGAACCCGTGTCCCCTGCATCAGCAGGTGGACTCTCAACCACTGCGCCATCAGGGAAGCCCTATTGTCTTGTTTTTAACAATTGTAATGTCACCTCACTCATTCCTGATATTTTTAATTTAAATCTTCTCAGTTTTTCCCTTGGTCAACCTAGACAAATGTTTGTAGTATTTTTTTAAAGAAAAAAACATTTGTTCATTGATTCACTCTATTATTTTTCTTTACTTTTTATTGAAGTATGGTTGTATCGTGCAACTTTGCTGAATTCATTTATTAGTTCTAATAGTTTTTTGGTGGAGATGTTGGTGGGAACAGAGTCGAAGTTGGCTCTGTTCCATTTAACTGTGTGTTTTTCCCTCTTCCTGCACTGGAACCCTTGCTCCAGAGAGGTTTAGTGTTCAAGCAAGTGGGGCCTTTGCACAGACAAAGGTCTGATGCACTGCCTGTGCAGGTTCTCGTGATTCTACTCAGACACAGCCTTGGGTGCAAGTCCCCTCCCTTTTTCCTTCCTAGCCAACTACTGCTCCCAGCCTCTGCCCCAACCCACACCCCCAACCTGTGGTGAAACCACTGGTCAGGGCAGGCAGTGCCTGCATGGATTCAACATGTATCAGGGGCAACCTGTGGTGGAGTGGCTGCTGTCAGAGATCTGGGCTGCTTCTGAGGCACTGTTCAACTGCTAACAATAGTCACTACCGCGCAACTCAGGCTCTACCCAGGGACCAGGTCACCTCTGCATCCCACAGTTGAGTCTTGTCCCCAGTCATGGTTGCCCCAAATCCAGTGCCATGCTGTGATGTGGAGTGAGCAGAGCATTTGCTTGCTTAGGCTGGGGCTTGTGGCAAGTTGGTCACAAGACAGCTGGCAGCAGCTAGGGCAGAACACTCTGCACCCTGCCTGGGGGTAAGCCGGTGCACATGCACTCTTCACCAGCAGAGTCTAGGCTTCCCACAACCTTCTATCTGTCGCAGCAGTCTTCCAAACAGTCAAGGGGGTTTGTCTCTTCCGTGTAGAAATCCAAAGAAGACATACAGACTGCCAACAAACACATGAAAGAATGCTCAACATCATTAATCATTAGAGAAATGCAAATCAAAACTACAATGAGATATCATCTCACACCAGTCAGAATGGCCATCATCAAAACATCTAGAAACAATGCTGGCGAGGGTGTGGAGAAAAGGGAACACTCTTGCACTGATGGTGGGAATGTGAATTGGTACAGCCTCTATGGAGAACAGTATGGAGGTTCCTTAAAAATTACAAATAGAACTACCATATGACCCAGCAATCCAACTACTGGGCATATACCCTGAGAAAACCATAATTCAAAAAGAGTCATGTACTGAAATGTTAATTGTAGCTCTATTTACAATAGCCAGGAGATAGAAACAACCTAAGTGTCCATCATCAGATGAATGGATAAAGATGTGGCACATATATACAATGGAATATTCCGCAGCCATAAAAAGAAATGAAATTGAGCTATTTGTAATGAGGTGGATGGACCTAGAGTCTGTCATACAGAGTGAAGTAAGTCAGAAAGAGAAAGACAAATACCGTATGCTAATACATATATATGGAATTTAAGAAAAAAAATATCATGAAGAACCTAGAGGTAAGACAGGAATAAAGACACAGACCTACTAGGGAATGGACTTGAGGATACGGGGAGGGGGAAGGGTAAGCTGTGACAAAGCGAGAGAGTGGCATGGAAATATATACACTACCAAACGTAAAATAGATAGCTACTGGGAAGCAGCCGCATAGCACAGGGAGATCAGTTCGGTGCTTTGTGACCACCTAGAGGGGTGGGATAGGGAGGGTGGGAGGGAGGGAGATGCAAGAGGGAAGAGATATGGGAACATATGTATATGTATAACTGATTCACTTTGTTTTAAAGCAGAAACTAACACACCATTGTAAAGCAATTATACTCCAATAAAGATGTATAAATAAAAAAAAGAATCACTTTGTTCACTAGAAAAATTAAATTAATAACAGCAAAATACAGTAATTGAGGAGTGAAGGAACAAAAAAATGCTGACATGTGGAAAATAAATAGGAAAATGTCAGGAAAACTCTTTCCTTGCCAGTAATCAATACAATAACCATAGATAAAACTGTTGAACGAAAGGACAGCACAAGTGAGTGAACTTCAGGCAGTCACCTTCGCGCTGGATGCTCTGGCCAACAGTTAGCACCATCTGCACGTTTTCACAGACAATCAGGCCATTGTCGTCCGTCTGGCTGTCTGGTCTGGCCCATGGCAGCAACGACGTTTCCTTGTGTAAAACTGTCCCCTTTGGGGTAAAGAGCCCTGGGAATCTCTTGGCCCACAGACTCCCAAATTATAAATCCAGGTCACACGTGTCTCTACATATACTAAAGCCACTATGCAGGGCTTTGCCAAGACCCTCCTTATCGGCTTCGGAGTTCCGGGCCTTATTGATGGTGACCGAGGCATGCATTTTACTTCTCAGGATACACCACGCTGGGCTCTTGAATGGCCTTCAGTAGACCTTTTGCCTCCCTACCTGGCCTTAGGCTGCAGGACTCAGAGTTCCAGAGTGGCTTACTTCCACAAGTTCAAATTCCATTACACGAAAGTGGCACATTTCAGTCGCCAGTCACACGCCAGAGGTGAATTGTAGTATAGGGTCTGACTGCATCCTGTGATGTTTGACTGCTGAGGGCTTTTAAACGTCAACCCTCCCTCTTCCCCAACGCCCTACACTCCACTCTCTCCTTTGGCACGGTTGTAGGGTGGATGGCAGGAGGAGTGGGCGTCAAACTACACTAGCTACTGCCAGCACAAGGGAACTGTCATGCTGGCCCCATCCACTAATCACAGTAGAACTCCCAAAGCAATTTCTTCCTTTCCTGACTCTCTGAAGTCTTTTTTGGAGCAGCTTGAAAAGGCTGCCCTGCTCTTCCCCCAGAAGCCTCCTCATGTAAGGAATACACTTTGCATCGCGTCTCGGTAGTGTGTGTGTGGGTGGTGTCACCAGTCTTGATTGACCTTTGAACCCAACTTGGGGTAGGGGTCCATACTGACTCAGGGTGGCAACAACAGCTCTTCTCGCCAACCTTCCCGGGAGCGCTCTGCAGAATGTGTGCTTCCCATCTGTGAAACGTTAGGGTCTGTCAAATTAGGTGTCCTGGATGCCAAGGCGGTGTGCTTACTGGAAGTAAGGGACATAGCTTATGTTCTCCTGAACGTGAAGTTACAGCTAACACCCAGTCTTGCTTCTGTGCCCAGCAACAGTAGTAAATGGGATTAGCATAAAATAGTTGTCGATTTCTTCCTTGTTTTCAGCATTCGTTACCCTTGACCACTCAGCTAAGTGGGGCTGAGTACAACAAAAAGTGCCGGCCTGGGCTTTCCTGGTGGCGCAGTGGTTGAGAGTCCACCTGCCGATGCAGGGACACGGGTTCGTGCCCCGGTCTGGGAGGATCCCACGTGCCACAGAGTGGCTGGGCCCGTGAGCCATGGCCGCTGAGCCTGTGCGTCCGGAGCCTGTGCTCTGCAGCGGGAGAGGCCACAACAGTGAGAAGCCCGCGTACCGCAAAAAAAAAAAAAAAAGTCTCGGACTGTTGAGCGAGAAATGATTCTAGGAAGCCTGTCCTGTTAACGTCTGCCATGCTGTATTAGTCTGCTCAGGCTGCCCTAATAAAATGCCTTAGGCTGGGCAGCTTAAACAAGACATTTATTTATTTCCTACAGTTCTGGAGGCTAGGAAGCCCAAGGTCAGGGTGCCAGCATGGTGGAGTTCTTGGTGAGGGCCCTCGTTTTGGCTTGAAAATAGCCGCCTTCTTCCTGCGGCTTCACGTTGGGGTGGTGGGCGGAGAGCACCATCTATGGTCTCTTCCTGTAAGGGCAGTAATCCCAATGTGTGGACCCCAGCCTCCTGACCTTACCAAAACTGAATGACCTACCAAAGACCCGGTCTCCAAATACCATCTCCTGGGGACGGGGGCGGGGGGGGGATGGGCTTTATCATATTAATTTGGGAGGCAGGGCGTGTACACAATCCAGTGCAGAGAAGGTGCTCAGCCCAGTCTTTAAAACAAGTATCTCTGTGTGTGTGTGTGTGTGCCTGTCTCTGTGTGCCTCTGTCTCTCTCTCTTCCCTCTCTCTCTCTGTCTTCATTTCTTGGAGGCTGCAAGTGAATTGGGGAGCCCTGATGAAACACTGTCCAGTTCCCGTCTTTACTGCTTCTTCCACTCTCCATTCTCACTGCATCCATATCGACTTTGTATGTCCTTTTCTAAGTAGCCTTAACAGCATTAAAACCTCCAAATTCTCTTCCTCTGTGTTGTGGGAGGTTTTAAGCGTTGCTGAGATTTGATCTATACACCTTCTCTCTCTCTCGTTTTTGAACTAAGTGCGTCTCTATCAGCGTGAGCTGCCCCAGGGTGGCAATTGGGGAACACATGCAGGTTCCCATACCCCAGGGCGCCGCCCTTTAGGGACATTGTAGTTTTGCGCTTGCAGTGGTGGAATGAAAAGGAAGGGATTCCTGTGCGCTCATAGAGGCTCAGGGTGAGCTGGGCCTTTAAGACCTCCAGGGAAGCTGAAGACCTTGATCACTCATTGGACGGTGGTGCAGTCAATCCTTGGCTCCTGGCAAATGAGCTTAGAGCCGGCGCTGGAGGAAGTGGCCCTTCGTTGACCCTTCTAAAGTCCACCTCCCATCGCCAGCCAGTCAGGCTCTTTCCCACCCTGTCCACAGTGACCTCTGCCCAGCCTCGGTGGGGCGCTCCACGGGATGCCCCTCTGCCCTTCCCGTGGTGGGGTCCACAGAGGCATCTTCGCCGACTCCTCTCACCTGTGCAGCTGGCTTCTCTGCAGCCCCCAACCCGTCCCAGAGGCCCTACTGCTAACAGCATCCCCTCCCTCAGCAACACTCAGCCCGGCAGCCGCCACCTTCCCCGCGGTCCTCACTGCAGCCCGATCTGTGTCTGGCGCGTCCCTCCTGCCATTTCTGCCACAGAGGAGCACGGGCTAATCCCAGGTGGCCAGGACGGAGCTGGTGGCGGGGCGGGTGGTGACCCCAGTCCCCTCGGGGTCTGAGCATCTCCTTCGGGAGGGATGGATGGATTTGAGGGGGCCACGGCCCTTCTGGCCTCCCTGGGGTTCTCCAGAGCCCTTGACGGGGAGGATGGTGGGCAGGAGGCCGCCCAGGCCACAGTGGAAGAAGACTGGGATGTAGAGATGGTGGAGGAGGAGGACGAGGATGAGGAAGAGTTTGAATTAGACATCGAGGACCAGGAGGAGGATGAGTACCAGTCAGGAGAGGGGGACAAAACTGAGGAAGAGGTCGAGGAGGACAAAGAGACAGAAGAGGAGGACGAGAATGGGCAGGAGGGTGTGGGAGTGGTCGCGGGCCATGGAGCCCCCGCAGCGCAGTTTCAGTCCCTGCTCCGGGATGTGGTCCATTGCCTTCTGCAGCGCAGCCACTACAACGACCGTGTCCTGGTCGGGCCCCACGCCGGCCACGCGGTGGTCAGGCGCTGCTCTTGGGAGCCCAGGGATACGGGAGAGAGAGGGGACCAGATGCTGGAAAGCGAGTGCCAGGCAGAGGGCAACCCGCCCTGGGAGCCGCGGGAACCTGCAGAGGGGGCGGCATCCCAGAAGGCAGAGGAACCAGCGGCGGCGGCAGCGGAGGCCGAGTTCTGGGCGGGCGAGGTCCTGGCTGATGCCTCCAAGTCCTGGGAGGCTGGGGCCTGTGGACCCGACGACGGGGCCGAAGCGGGCGAGGGGCGGCCCAGGCCTCAGGCCCTTGCAGCCCCTGCTGGGGCATCGGCCTCAAAGGCAGGCCTCGCTCATCACTGGCCTCTGGCGGTTGAAGCAGTGGGTCAAAGCTCTCAAAAACCTTCAGGCACGATATGCACAAGTTGAAGCCCAATTCTCTAAAGACCTTTAGGATCTTGAGAAAAAGTATGCTGCCTTCTATCAACCTCTGTTTGATAAGAGAGCTGACATCAATGCAATTCATGAGCCCAAAGAAGGCGAATGTCAGTGGCAAGTCGGTGTTCAGGAAGGAGCTTGGGAGGAAATGGAAAGAGAGCCTGAAGGAAAGGGGCAAAACAAGGGCGTACCTCACTTTTGGTTGATGGCTTTTAAAAATGTAAAGATTCTCAGTAGTGTGATCTGGGGAAGTAATGTACTGGAGCACCTGAAAGATGTAAAAATAATCTTATTTCAGGGGTCGAGGAACCCACGAACTTCACTGTAGAATTACTCTTTTTAAGTCAAACGAATACTTTTTCAACAAAGTTCTGATGAAATCATGCCACATGTGATCAGACCCAGATGATTCTGATCCCTTCTTCTCCAAAGGGCCAGAAATAATCAACAGCACAGGGTGTGAGATCTACTGGAATGACGGGAAAAACCTCACCGTGAAAACTCTGAAGCTGCAGAAATGTGAGGGCCCTGGAAGTGTCGTACTGACCACTAGGAAGGTGCCCAGCTCTTCTTTCTTCACCTACTTCTACCCTCCTGATTCTCCGGAGGGTAGAGTTCTGGATGTCGCCACTGTTTATAAGTTGGGCTATTTTTTCCATGAAGTTCTGGTCCCAAAGTCCATATTATTCTTCACAAATGAAGCAAGTGATTATCAGTATGAAAACTCTGATGAAGAGGTCCAAGGTGCTGCAGGTGAGGAGGAGGACAGCAATGAAGAACCAGAAGGACCTGAAAAGGATCCGGACCCAGCAGAGGGCAGCTCCAGAGAACCCAGGTATCTGTGTGCAGCTGAGTATCACCCAGTCGTTCCTGACATACGCCTGTTGTGATATGTTTTAAAAATTTCTCCACAAAGTAAATAATAATTAAAAATTGGTACAGTCTAGTTTAAAAACAGCTTAATGTTAATGATACTTGTGTGCTAGCTAATATAGGATGCAGCATGTTCTGCAGTGTGCTTCATTCACAGCTACAGGTCCTTTGAGCTGTAGCTGTAAGACGTCTGCAGGTGGGAAATTTATCAGACCAGGTAGCCAAGACCACTGTTTGTCTGGAACACAGTTACGAGAACAAGTGGCTAAAGTTACTGGAACATACACTAGCTGGGCCCCCCTCATCACTGAGCTACAGAAATACGGTCTCTTGTGCTAACCGGGGGGAAATGCCTTTGAGAATGTGACTACTGACAAAGATGTAATAAGTTAAAATTTTCAAGTGGGAGCACATTTAACGATTGCTACCGAACTATTTGTTCAGTTGTGAGTTTTTATATTTCATGGGACAGTCAAAAGAAAAGAATATTAGTCATGGTGAGATTGTTGTTCATCCCTGAATTGGTAATTAAGTCAACTTATAACTCACCTATCCTTTCCTCTCCTTCTTCCATTGCTTTTTCCTCTCTTTCTCCTCTTCCTTTTACAGACATGGAAACTGAGGGTCTGGGACATTAAGAGTGTGATGGATGGGTAGAGCACAGGCTTGTAAGGTGGAAAGACTTAGTAAATAAGTCTCTCTCAAGAAAAACAGCAACAGCAAAGCAGGCGTTTTTGCTGTTTGGCAAATGGGAGAGGACGTTGGTATGAGGAGTGCGAGATTGATGACATATCCAGAGATCTGTGTAGTGAGAGGAAAATGTGTTGATTTCTCTTGTTGATACAACAGGCCTAGGTAGGATTGACTATTTTCTTAGATTTAGAAAGTCACTGTTGCATGTTATTGGTTTACAGTTGTTAATTGGCTCTTATTTCATCCCACAGTTGTCAGGCATAGAAAGACACGATGGAGGAAGAAACAATGAATTTGTTCTTCATGGATTTGAGATTTTCTGCTTCTCAGTAGCCAGTGGGAATTTTATCAACACTGGTTTTGTTCCAGATTTCATCATGCAAAAAGTGTTATCCACCGACATCTGACGTTTCTCTTACGTTTGTCAGATATATTTGACAGCATTTGTTCATGTTAAAAATAAAAGCTTGTGACTGCCTGGAAGGGTGGGATAGGGAGGGTGGGAGGGAGGGAGATGCAAGAGAGAAGAGATATGGGAACGTATGTATATGTATAACTGATTCACTTTGTTATAAAGCAGAAACTAACACACCATTATAAAGCAATTATACTCCAATAAAGATGTAAAAAAATAAAAGCTTGCTAGCAGTGGATATGCTGCAGATTGTTTAGCTCTATAACACTGATGCACATCTATCCTTGTATCTTTTTGTTTTGGCCTACCTTACTGTCATTGAAACCATTTTAAAGTTCTTTTACTGCAGCCACAAATTAATTGAAATATCCATTGATGAACAATTTATGTGAAGGGAGAGATGGAGGTCTAGCCTCTACTTCACTTTATTGAAAGGAACCGATGGATGACCAAGCTTATCTGGAGACCAGATGGGCTGCCCCAGACCAGTGGCATCAGCATCACCTGGGAACTTGTTAGAAAGTACAAATTCTCAGGCCCCGTTCCAGATTTACTGAGTCATAAATTATGAAGGTGGGCCAGCTATCAGAGTTTTACATGTCCTACAGGTGACTCTGAAGCACACTAAAGTTTGAGCATCACTGGTTGAGAGCAGTGATGGGCACAGGGCGTGGGACGGATATTGTGAGGGACTGAGCTCCTCGTGTGGTAAGACCAGTGTTTATTCAGTGACTTGACACTACTTCAGCTAAACTGAATAGGACATTAAAGGCAGGAGTGTGGATGAGACTAGAATTGTCAAGGTCCTGGGACACAGAAAGACCTCCCGGTGGGGCAAGGATTGGATGGTGGCAGTGGAAAAAATGGATGAGGGAGCAAACTAGTTTCAGAAGGACAGAACCATTATGATAACATGAGTATGAAGTTTAAACAACATGCCAGACAATCATATTGATTATGGATACATATATGTAGTAAAAGGCATGCATGGAAGGAATGCATGCATATGTAGCATGTAGAAAGGCATGTATGAGGATGATAAACCCCTTGCTTAGGATAGTGGTTATGTCATGTGGAGAGGGAGAGAGGAGAATTCAACTGGGAAGTGTTACTCTTAGGTTCCTAGGGCTGCCATAAGAAATTACCACAAAGTAGGTGGCTTAAAACACCATAAAATTTATTCTCTCACAGTTCTAGATGCCAGAAGTATTAAAGCAAGGTGCTCTATGTGAGAATCCTCTTGCCACCTCCAATTTCTGGTGGCTCCTGGCACTCCTTGGCTTGTGGCACAGTAACTCCAGTCTCTGCCTCTGTCTTCACATGACCTTCCCTGTGCCTGTGTCTGAAATCTCCCTCTCCTTTCTCTTATAAGGACACCACTCAGTCCATTTAGGGCCCATCCCAAATCCAGGGTGACTCCATTAAATTAGATACCTAATGTAATTACAACTACGAACACCCGATTTCCAAATAAGGTCACATTTACAGGTACCAGGGATCTGGACTTGGGCATATCTTCCTGGAGGACACATTTATGTACAAGGCTTCAGCTGTATCTGAAATGTTATATTTCTGAAGTTGGGTGGTGGGTACGTGGATGTAATATTCTTTATACCATTGTGTAGGTCTGAAATATTTCTTGACCAAATACAAAAAAAATCAATTAAACACGTAAGAAAAGAAGAACATGGGACTAAGAAATGGAAGCTATTTAAGGGGGAAAAAATGAAGTTGTAATTGACCAGAATACAGGATCAGAGAAGGAGAAAGGCCAGGGGGTCGAGGGTAGAAGACCTCCTTTATGCGTTTTGGTAAGGCTGTGTAGGTGCTCTCTAGGTCTCTTAGTACCCCCTTCTTTCATATTCTATGGTAGCGCGTCTCGTATCCTTATGTATTTTCACATTCTTATATATTTGTGTCTGTCTCCACCCCTCAACCCCCGGGATGTGAGCTTCTCAATGATTGGGATCTTAAAGGGATTTATTTCTCTCTGTCTCCCAAAGCACGTAGGACTGTGTTTTCTTAGTATGTGCTCCATAAATGACCACTAAAATAAAGTTAATGCGGTGCACCCATCATCCTCTTTTTGTCATCAGTGGTAACACTTTAAAGTGTATTCTCACGTAGTAACATGCAGTATTCCTTATGGAATGGCACAGGGCTTTTTGTCACCATTATTTAAAACAAAAGGGGAGTCCAAGTAGGAATTTATCCATGTAATGTCATTTGAAGGGCCTCAAATTGTTTATTTTTTTATTTTTTATTTTTTAATGTCTTTGTTGGAGTATAATTGCTTTACAATGGTGTGTTAGTTTCTGCTGTATAGCAAAGTGAATCAGCTATACATATACCTATATCCCCATATCTCCTCCCTCTTGCGTCTCCCTCCCACCCTCCCTATCCCACCCCTCTAGGTGGTCACAAAGCACCGAGCTGATCTCTCTGTGCTATGTGGCTGCTTCCCACTAGCTAGCTATTTTACATTTGGTAGTATATATAAGTCCATGCCACTCTCTCACTTCGTCCCAGCTTACCCTTCCCCCTCCCCGTGTCCTCAAGTCCATTCTCTATGTCTGTGTCTTGATTCCTGTCCTGCCCCTAGGTTCTTCATAACCATTTTTTTCTTAGATTCCATATATATGTGTTAGCATACAGTATTTGTTTTTCTCTTTCTGACTTACTTCACTCTGTATGACAGACTCTAGGTCCATCCACCTCACTACAAATAACTCAGTTTCATTTCTTTTCAAGGCTGAGTAGTGAGGAGCCTCTGATTGCCTGGGTCCACCTTGCCCATCAACCAGTGGTCACACACTCTCAGTAACCTCCTTCAACACAGATACACTCAGCTGGACCCTGAGTCAGGACACATTGACTCCTTCACACAAATGGGCTCAAACATTTACTCAGTCACATGAGAATGCTCATAAATTCACTCACACAAGGACACAAATACGTACACTGTGATCCTCCCATACACCCATTCATTTACACACACATATTAACCTCAAAATAAGGAGTCTGCTAACATACACACTCACACGCAGACATACTCAGATCCACCATGAAGCTCAACCATTCACTCACATGTAAATAAAACTCGCACTCCCATTCATGGTTATGTTACACTCACGTAAGAATTCTCACAAGTGAAGCTCACCTGAACTTGTGTGAACCTAGTACACATGCACTGCCTCAGGTGACCATACTGATGTTCTTGCATATGTTTACAAATTTCAGTCCTACCCTTGAACACAAGCATGTACTTCGATACTCAACTATTATCACACTCACAGGCTGTCACGTGTACAGGTTCACATATCCATTCTCATGAATGGACATGCTCACGAATATGAATACACATGTTCACTCGCATGAGCACATTTATAATTCAGTGACTCAAAATACATGAGCATTATTATACATGTACTCGTGCACATGAGCAGGATTGCAAAATCACAAAACACACTCATTATGTTTATACACAATCACAAATTCACTAACCATGCAAACTATCAATGTCACAAACTGGAATATGTTCACATATTCACTTGCATATGAAGATGCTCACATTGTCCAAGAAGACCACAGACTTACTCAATACATAAAAACACGTTCATACACACACACACTCACAGATTACCTACCTTACTCAACTACGTTCACACATTAACGAGGTCACACACACACATACACACGAATTATACGTGAACATGCATGCATGTACATACAGTAGCCCTCATACAGATGGTCACACACAGATACCCACTTTGAACACATATTTACAGAGTAACTTACCATCAGCCACCAACAGATTCACACATATTGTACATTGTCATACACAGAAATGCTCACATAGATACATACACTCATACATATACTCACTAAAAAAACACATCCCCTCTCAAACATGCTCACAGATTCCCTGACATACACAGACAGAGATCTATGGACAGGCATGCATTTACATATTCTTTCACCAAAACATGCTCAAATATTCATCTAATCACATGAACAGGTTCACAAATTTACTGCCATAGGGACACAAATATATAGGCTCAGATGTTCCCACTCATCTGTTCACTTTCACCAACCTATTAACAAAATCTCAAGCTGGAACATGCTCCCATAGACACTTTCACACAGAGATGCTCACACTTACCAAGAAGTTTAAACATTCACTCATATATAGATATACTCAATTACACACACATGCACATGATCGCCAATCACTCAGATAATATATCCACATATTAAGAAGCTCAAACAAATGAACATGGTACACATTTACTCACACAGATACACTATCATACATGCTCATAAATTCACACAATGGAACACACACATTTACTTCAACATTCAAATATTGTCACACTACCACACTGTCATGTACAGTTCAGTTATTTACTCTCGTGAATGAGCATGCTCACCTAAATATACAAACTCATGTTCACTCACAGTAACACTCTTACAGTTCACTCACTAAAAATGCCCAAAATGACAAATTTACTAATTCACATGGACATATATACATTCAAACCCTAAGGCATGCATACACATTCACTCATTAGCACAAACATGCCCACACCTCATTCACTCACATGAGCATTGTCACCCATTCACACACGATCATGGTCAATAATTAACTTACAAGACATTTAATACCACACACACATACACATTCACTTCCCCATACAAATTGTCAGTGTCACGAACACTAACATGCTTACATAGTCACTGGCACAGGAACATGCTCTCACTCACCAAAAAGTGCACACGTTCACTTCCTCAGATAAAATACTTACATCCACTCAACAAACATACACTCATAGGCACACATTACCTTACTGAAATAAACACACACATTAACAAGGTCACATAAAAACATATTCACTACACATGATCACTCTAACATACATGCAAATGTTCACAAACTCCTGCAGATGAGTGCAAAAGATAACTAAACCTGAATTTACACACAATGTAACACTCTTGCCCATAAGTCCACTCACATGTAAATTGTCACACACATTCTCCCGTATGTACACATGTTGAAACATTCACACACTCACTAAACATGTTCATGCATTCACTCACACAAACTTGTCCAGAAATTTACACATATATGTAGGCACACTCAGATATTCTCACCATGCAGACACTAACTCATCACTGAATCACAGAAGCATGCTTGCAGTTCACACATAGAACACAAATATGTACACTTAGATGTTGCGCTCACCCTTTCCCCTATACGTGCACGTTAGCATGTTCACAATGAAGAAGGTGATCACCTATTCACACACACACTAACTAGTGTGAAATATACTCACACTAACCATGAATCTCAAGCTTTCACTCATGTGTATATACTCACCTGTAGTCACACTCAGATGTTCATGTTTCACACAATATACTCACATGAACAAGCTGAAACAAACATACATGATACACATTCATATACTCAAACCAACATGCTATTGTGCAAACATGCTCAAGCTCAGGCATATGCATGAATGCACAAATATTTCATTACTCAAATATTGTCACATTTACACTCATGTACAAATTGACATAATCACTCACAAATATACATGCTCATGTATATGTGCACACCCTCACACACATTGGTACACTTATAATTCACTCACTGAAATGACATATTTAGCTTCACATGTGGACATACATATACTTACTGGCTCACACATTCACTCACTCAAACATGCACTCACACTTCACTTACATGAGGATTACCATATACATTCAGTCACACAAATGAGCATGATCACAAATTTACTCACAACATACTCATCATATTTATATGCAAACAGTCACACTTACCCATATTGTCACAAACAGGAATTAATTCACGTAGACACATCAAAACAAACATGCTCACGCCTACCAAGAAGCTGACAAGTTACCTCAAACTCAGAAAAAAAGTACACTCACACACATACTTCCATACATTCCCTTATACAAGTATACTTACATTCACATATCACACAAAAACACACATACACAATCATCACATAGGAATATGCTGACATGCACTCAGATGCTCACCAATTCACTCATACAGATGAGTACACACTAAATATTCACTTAAACATACAGATTTCTTCACAATAAGACCCACTCAGCTGTGAAAAGGCTTGCATATACTCAGTAATGTACATTCACCTAGTAACAAGACGCTTTCACACATTAACTCCTAAGAACATGCTCATGAATTCACTCATACATAAACACTCTCAGATGCACACATACACACACTGATATATTCACTGCACATAAACCTGCTGAAGCAGTCATTCAATCACGTTAGCATGCTGACAGTTTCATGCACATAGAGACATATATTCATGTTCCAACACACGCATTCACTTTTCATGCAACTTAACATGCTCACAATCAGGAACCTACATATACACTCGCACATAAACATGATCACACTTGTCACAAAGCCCCAGCATTCACTCACATAAACTCACAAACATACTCCCATGCTCACATTCCACTCCTACAGTGTACTCACACTTTAACAAGCTCACATAAACACAATAAACCTTCACACCTACATGAATATGCTGTCATTCATGAACATGCTCACAAATTCACAAATACACATACACACAGAAATACTTTTTCAATAAATTCAAACATTTCAAATATAATCACACTTGAAGACATGTAAAAGTTCATACATTCATGCTCACAATGTGCATGCTCACATATATACACACGATTGCATTAACACATGTCGTGTTGACTCATCCAAATGAACATACTGACTAAAAACTCAATACTACACATTCACATTCACACCATATGCTTGCACGTTTACTCAGATATGCTCACAACTTCACTCATTTCCATGAGCATGGTCAGACATTGACTCCCTCACTTGAACATGCTCACAATTTCACTGATGTACATACTCAGAGATGCTCATACAAACACACTGATATATTCACTCCATAAAAATGAGCTGACACCTTCACTCAATCGCATACCATGATTACCAGTTCTCTCACAGGGATACACAAAAATATACTCTCCAGTGCTCCCATTTATCCACACATATGAACATGATCACCATCAGGAACATGCTCATGTACACCCTTGCACACAAATATGCTCGTGCTCACCACAAAGCTCACGTGTTCATTAATCCATAAGCTCATATGAGCTCAGTCATGTGCTCACATTTCACCCACACAGTATACATGCATGAATATGAGCATACAAAATGAGCATAGTATACATTCATACACGCCCGTGAACATGCTTTCATCCAAGCATACGGTCACAAGGTAGTGCATACACATGAACACCAACAAACATTTACTTGACCACTCAAATATTCTTCCATGAGCATACTCCAAGACACGTACAAATTCACATAATCACTTTCAAAAATGTGCATCCTCACATATAAGCACAGGATCACACACTGACTGACCAACATTAACATGAGTGTAGTTTACTTATTGCAGTGAACATCGTGACAAGTTCCTCACATGTGTAAACATACATACATTTGCACTCACACACACACTTCTCTTCACTGACACAATCATGCTGACAATTCAGTGAGTCACAGGAGTGTTATCACACATTCACACAGATGAATATGATAAAAAAATTCATTCATACACCATACATATTAGGTTTAGAGTTCCACAATCACACATTCAATTTTATGCAAATTCTCATTGTCTCAAATGGAAACATGCTTACACATTCACTTGCACAGAAATCTTACAGTCACCAAGAATCTCACAAACTCTTACAACACGTAAAACACATTCCCTTACAACACACTTTCACATATCACCTTACTCAAATGTACTCCCACATAAACAAGATAAAAAAGAAACCCACCATATAGTCACTACACAGAAACATGCTAACGTATCTGTACATGCTCACCATCCATACATACAATGAGTGCAACGAAATATCACTTGAAAAATGCTTGCTCACAATGAAGCAGCACAAGCAGGCTCACACATACACTTACACAGAGAAATACATATATACACACACTCACACATTCATTACAAAACAAGTTTAAGCATTCACACATTGAAATATGCCCACAAAGTCACTCATATTCAAAGACATACGCTCAAACACGCAGAATGACACATTCACCCGCACAACGTGGTGACATTCACTCAGCCACATGACCATGCCCACATTCATTCACACAGAGGCTGCCACTCAGACATTCATTTACACATGCAGATTAACATTGAGAAGATCAGCATCATGCTTGTAAGAACCCTCACACAAAAACATGCTCACATCCACTACGAAACATATGCTTTAAAACACACATATGTCGGGCTTCCCTGGTGGCACAGTGGTTGAGAGTCTGCCTGCCGACGCAGGGGACGTGGGTTCTTGCCCTTGTCCGGGAAGATCCCACATGCCGTGGAGCGGCTGGGCTCCTGAGCCATGGCCGCTGAGCCTGCGCGTCCGGAGCCTGTGCTCCGCAGTGGGAGAGGTCGCAGCGGTGAGAGGCCCGCGTACCTCAAAAAAAAAACAAAACACACATATGTCAACTTTCAAATGCCATCCTAACACACTGTCACATGTATAAGTTTACACATTCATTCTCACGAGTGTACATGCTTACATATATTCACATGCTCAAACATTCCCTCACTTCTATTAACATGCTTATAGTTCACTCACTCATATGCACATACAAACTGGCTCACACACATACCCATACTAACATATCCACACTCAGATCCTCAAACATTCCCACAAAGTAACTCATACCACACTCACATAAGCATAATCACATACTCACTTATACACACGAAAGTGATTACAAATTCCCTCACATTCTAGACACATTCATTGCATGTATATGCACACACTCACACATTTACTTTTCCATGCAAATTATCATTGTCAGAAACACAGCATGCTTACAGACTCACTAGCTCAAGAACATACACTAAGAATCTCGCCCATTCGCTCAGTTACATAAAATCGCATTCACTCACACATGCTCTCAGAGTAGCTTATTCAAATATAGTTGTACGTTATCAAGATCACATGAAAACCACCTGCTCATACCCACTAATATGCTAATAGGATTGCACATGCTAACAAATGGACGCATAGAGAAGAGAACACAAATATTCACTTTGTAAACACAAATTTACACTTAAGAACACAGTCACCCATGAGCAGGCAGTCATAGGAGACATGCTTGAGTACATAAACATGATCACACAGTCACTCACAAAACATACTCAAATACTCATTCAAATATGCCCACAGAGTTGCTCACATTCAAAGACACAGAAACATTCATGCATACCGACACATTCATTCCTTTGCACAAACATACTCAAACAGTCACTCAATCACATGAGCATACCCACAAATTCATTCACACAGGGACTCAAACATATATACTAAGATGCTCCCACTAACACATTCATTTATACATGCACATTAATATTGTGAAAATCAGGAACATGTTCCCATGGACACTTACACATAAATGTGCTTACTTCTATATGAAGGTAAAATAGTCACTCACAGAAGAAAATACACTCACATGCATTTACACTCATGTTCATATTTCACTCGCAGAAATACACTGAACGAATCAACTCACAGTAATAAACTATACATATTCACTAACTCAGAGAAACATGGTAACAGCTGTGCACATGGTCACAAATTTAAACATACATTTGAACACACAAACATGTCAGCATACACAGATGTACAGATTCACATATTCACTCTAAAGAAGATAAATGCTCACATATAAGCATGGTTACACATTTACTCACATTACCACTTCCATTCACTATGCAAAAGCATATAGTGACAAATTTACCCACATCCATACAGATGCTAACATACATTCACACCCAAATGTTCATACTTTCACACACTCACAAAAAGTTTCCCATACCTCACTCACTCTCATGAGCTTAATTACATATTCATTCACTCATGAAAGTGATTACAGATTAACTCACCTGCAGATATGCTCATTGCAGTTATAAACACCCACTCACCCATGCAAATTATTATTGTCACTAACAGTAACAACTCATATATTCACTTGCACACAAATATGGTCACACCAAGCTCACAAATTCACTCAGTTACACTATGTAACTGTAGTTACATTCACTTGCTCACATGCTCACAAATTACTTTATTCAAATATATTCACTCAGTTATGAGATCACTTGAAAAACAAACTCACTGACTCAGAACTCAGCATTATACTAACCTGCATTCACATGCTTATAAATTTATGTATACAGATGAGCACACATAAATGTTCACTTTAAGTGTGCAAATTTACAGCCAGGAAATTACTCTTGCCCCTAAACCGTCTCACACATAGACTGTTGCACACAGATATCCTGACTTACATACAGGTACACATTCACTTACAAAGCACACCAAATATTCACAAACTCAAACTCAAAAATTCACTCACGTTCAAAAACATGTATGCATTTACACTCACACACCGACACATTCAGTGTTTCACACAAACATGCTCCAACATGCATTCAATCAAATGACCATGCTCACAAATTCTCTCGAACTGGAATACAAATACATACAGTCAGATGCTCCCACTCACACCTTCACTTACACATGTCATTCACAGTCTTAACATGCAGAATATGCTCACACGGATGCATGAACACAGACATGCTCACATCCACCTTGGAGCTCAAACATTTACTCACAGAAAATACACTCACATGTCCTTCCGTGTACACACCCATATTTTACACGAATGCTCACACTACATTAACTAGCTCAAAACAGTTAATCTGATACTTATTCCCTAACATGCTAACATCCATACACATGGTCACAAATAAAAAGATGCACTTGAACATGCACAAACATGTACATCAACAGAAATATTGTCTCAATCTACATGTTCATATATTCACTGTTGTGAGTGGACCAGCTCAGATATATGCATACTTTCAAACATTCATTCACTAATATTAACATGCTTAAAATTCACTACTCAAACACATGTAGTGACAAATTTACTTACACATATACACATATATTCACCTTCAGACACTCAGGCATTCATATACTTACCCAAAATTTCCCACATCACACTTGTGAGCAAATACACACCTTCACTTATACACACAAGAGTGATTACAAATTCGCTCACATTCCAGACATGCTCCTTGTGTGTAAGTGCACAAACCTACACATTTATTTACTCATGCAAATTTTTGGTCATAAATATTAACATAGTCACAAATATAATTGCACACAAACATGCTCACACTGACTTAGAAGCTCACAAATTCACTCATTTATATAAAAACTCTTACATTTACTCACACATGTGGGCATGAATTACCTTATTCCAATATACAGTTGCCCCTTGAACAACACGAGTTTCACCTGTGTGGGTCCACTCCTGTGCAGATTTTTTTCAATAAATATACAGTTAGCCCTCTGTATCGATGGGTTTTGCTTTCACAGGTTTAACCAGCTGCTTATCACATGCTATGTTTATGACCCACAGTCAGTTGAGTCCGAGAATGCAGACTACGGGGATAGAGAGGGCTGACTATGGGACTTGGACACTCTCAGATTTTGGTATCCTTGGTGGGTCCTGGAATCAGTCCCCCGTGAATAGTGAGCAACTACTGTAGTCATATATTAACAAGGTCACAAGAAAACATACTTGCTCATCCACTATACATGAATATGCTAACATGATTCGCAGGCTTACAAGTTCATTTATACAGATGAGCATACAAAAGTGTTCACTTTAAGCATGCCAGTTTAGATCCAAGAGACCACTCTCACCCATGAACAGGCTCACCTACACACTGTCACAGACAGATGTGCTCACATACATACACTCACACATTCACTCACTCACAAAACACTTAAACTCTCAGACATTCTCAAAGTTTCCCACCAATTCACTCCCACTCACAGACACACATACATTCACACGTACATACTGACATTCACTCCTTCACACAAACGTGCTCAAACACTCAATCACATGACCATGCCAAGATGCTCATTCACAAAGGGACACAAATGCATACATTCAGAAGCTCCCACTCACACATTCACTTACACATGCACATTTTCACTCTTAAAATCAGGAACATGTTCACATAGATATTCACATACAAACACGCTCACATCCTCCATGAAGCTCGAAATATCCACTCAAAGAAGAAACTACACTCATACGCACTTCCACTCATGTTTATTCATGTTTCACTTACACAAATATACTCACCTGTGAACTAGCTCACCACAATGAACCTGATACACATTCACTTACTCATACAAACATGCTAACCCCCATGCATATGGCTGCAAATTCAAGGGTACACCTGAACATACATTTACAGCAGTACTCAGAGACTGAAATACTAGCACACTTTGAGATTACAAGGCCACATATTTACTCTCACAAATGCACAAGCTCACATACATGCTCATTTGTTCACTCACATTATCATGCTTACAGATAACTCACTCAAACACATACTGACAAATGTACTCACACATATACACATACTAACATACATTCTCACTTGGTGGCTCACAGTTCACACACACAAAGTGGCCCCACCTCATTCAGATTATCATCATCAATCATGCACTTAGAACATAAACATGGTTACAAATCCACTCATACTCCAGGTACACTCATTTCATTTACACATGCACACATCCATTCCCTTAACCATATAAAATATCCTTGTCACAAACAGTAACATGCTTACAATCAGCAAGAAGCTCACGATTTCATTCACTCACTTAAAAAACCATTATATGCATTCCCATATACATGCTTCCTTATTCAAATATATTCACACACAAACAAGAACACACAAAAAACACATTTACCCCCAACTACTCAGAATTATGCTAATCTGCCTTCACGTGCTTACAAATTCATTCATACAAGTGAACACACTTAAATATTAATTTTAAACACAAATTTGCACCTAAGAAAACACTCTCACCCATGAACATGTTCACACTTATAATGTCACACAGAGATATGCTTACATACAGTCACATGTTTGCACACTCCCTAAACACGCTCAGATTTGCCTACAAATTGAAATTTAAAAACACATACATTCACATGCATCCACATTCACAGCCTCACATAAACATGCTGATATATTCAGTTAATTTCATGACCATACTCATATGTTTACTCACATGGGGACCCGAATATAAACACTCAAATGCTTCCCGATGCTCCCACTCACACTTTCACTTGCACATGCACATTCTTGAAATCAGGAACATGCTTACATATAGATGTACACACAGATATGCTCACATCCACCGTAAAGCTCAAACATAAGCTCACAGAAGAAATTCACTCAAATGTACTCACATTCTCACATTATCTCACATGAATATGCACACACATTATCTAGCTCACTGACACACTGATCCTGACACACATTCTCTCACTCACAGGAACATAATAACATCAATATTGTCAGTAAAAAATTATGCCATATGGAGTTTAAGGCAAGGAAGGCTTTTTTCAGGACCATTGTAATAGGCGCCAGGGACTATTGCAATAGGGAAAATAAACTCAACTCCGTATACAAGACAAACAGATGACAATTTATGGCCGACAGGGAGGGTGAGGGAGTTAGTGAATGGCAAATTACTAAGAGGAACTTAGGTATGGTGTTGGTTAATTTTCAGTGTCAATTTGATTGGACTAAAGGATGCCCAGATAGTTGGTAAAACATTTCTTGGTGTGTCTGTGAGCAGGATTCCGGAAGAGATTAGCATGTGAATTGGCAGACTTAGTAAAGAAAATTGCCTTCATCAATGCAAGTGGGCATTGATACAGTCTTTTGAGGGCCTGAATAGAACAAAAAGGCAGTGGAAGGATGAATTTTCTCTTTGCTTGAACTGGGACATCCATATTATTCTGCTCTTAGACATCACTACTCCTAGTCTTGGACCTTTGGACTTGGACGAGGACTTGCAGCATCAGTCCCCTGATTCTTGGGCCTTCAACCTTGATCTGGGACTTTCCTGTTTGTCAGGCCTTCAGACTTAGAGTGATTTATACCACTGGCTTTCTTGGTTTTCCAGCTTACGGACAGCAGATTGTAGGACTTCTCGGCCTCCATCTCATGAGCCAATTACTATAATAAATCTCCTCATCTATATCTATGTCTATATCAACATCTATATCTATATATAACAGAGAAATAGCATTAATATAAAGATATGTATATATATAAATATATAGATATTAGATATCTGACATAGATATCTAGATATATATACCTATCATCGATATTGATCTGTAGATATAGATAGATAAGCTATCTATATACCTATCTGTTTCTTACTGGTCCTGTTTCTATGGAGAACCCTGACTAACACAAGTATGAAGGGAGGCTGGGGGGTGGAACTTGATTAGACCTCAAGAGGAGGGATGAAGAATTTAGATATGAAGGATGGGGGGATTCTTGCTAAACTGGCCTAGGAGGGTTTTTGCTAAAACTGGGCTTGGCAGGTCAAAGATAGGATCAAGCTTGAGGCCTAGTGAAGAAGAGGACTCAGAATGGCCTAAAGTTTGGTTAAGAAGGGAGTTATTTTGAGTTCCCCTTCTTGTTCAAGGCAAGGAGAGGCATTCTTCTTTCCTGTGAACAATAGAAGTCCATTTCTCATTCAGTCACCTTTTGTTCATTAAGGAACAACTGAGCCATCTGCTGATGTTTGGTAGTAGAGGATATTTGCTGGATCATGCAAGGAATGAAGCATTTAATGAACAGGATTTCTAAGAAAAGAAAAAGAAAGATTAATGTTTGTAGTGGACTATTTAAAGCCAGTTTCTGAGTCCAGAAGGACAGCCCATTGAAGATGTTGGGCTTGAAGCATGTTTAAATGGTGGAGTGAGGATGGCAGTGGCAATCTGATGGATTTCCTAGTTTACAGTGGATGTTTTCTCTGATGGCATAGACATCAGATAGGTTTTGGTAAGATCATCCACAGTCATGATTATTTCGTGGAGCAGAGCATGGAAGATAAAGTGAATTTCCTGAGTGGCCCACACAGCAGCAGTTCCAGGCATGAGGATCATACATGATCTGCTGCAGTGATGAGTCCTTTGAAGTTTATAGCAAGTTGTCTAACTTCAGCTCACACAGCTTCTTTAGGTCCTGTGAAGACAAAGCCAGTTACAAGAAAATCTAAATATCCAATAAGAATCTGGGTGGTCAGCTTTGAGTTCTCGGCGATGTCAAATCAGGAGGGTTGGAGAAAAATTGGAAACATTAGTTTGAAGAGTTGCAGCCAGATGTTGAAGGAAATTGGAAGAATTGAGAATTTGGTAAGGACTGACAAAATGTGTGAGATAGCAGGAGCTAGTCCAATTTACATGTAGGTAACACAACCGTGTAGTTTACAAAGAAGTGCAAACTAGCTGAAAGATAATGAACAGGACCAGAATCTCATCCCTCACAAGGGTGTGTTTTCTATTGAAATATAAAATTTCTCTCAACCGTCACCTCCTTTTTGTTTTGTTTTGTTTTGTTTTGTTTTGCGGTATGCGGGCCTCTCACTGTTGTGGCCTCTCCAGTTGCGGAGCACAGGCTCCGGACGTGCAGGCTCAACTGCCATGGCTCACGGGGGCAGCCGCTCCACGGCATGTGGGATCTTCCCAGACCGGGTCACAAACCTGTGTCCCCTGCATCGGCAGGCGGACTCTCAACCACCGTGCCACCGGGGAAGCCCCGTCATCTCCTTTTTGATCAAAGATAATCAAAGTAAGATTATTCTTGCTTATAGAGTGTGTGGTCTCATTAGATTTGGCTTGCTTATTTGCACAATTGCAGCAAGAATGATAATTGACCACATAGGCCTTTTTTTGTTTACTTTGCTGGAACTTTTCATAAGGAGTCTCACTCAGATTGGACTTTTAAAAGCCTCTCAAGGCTAGGAAGCCACGCCAAAAACTCACCACCACAATTCCCCTGCAGTACCTATAGATCTGGGTAAATTAATCTCTTCTTGAAGGCCCCCAAAATATCTAAGTTTCCTAGGCTTGCCAGGAGGTGACCTCTCCCGCTCACCTGTAAGGCTGAGAAAGCTGTAAACCAGGTGCCAGGACCATTTTGCCAAGAAGACTTCATAAGCATTGGCTCCATTAAATCACCTTTAGTTCCTTAAAACTATCTGGTCATATCTGATTATATATATTGTTCTCAACTATGATAGTCTGGGACTTCCCTGGTGGTCCAGTGGCTAACACTCTGCGCTCCAAATGCAGGGGGCCCGGGTTTGATCCCTGATCAGGGAACTAGATCCCACATGCCACAACTAAGAGTCTGCATGCCACAACTCAAGATCCCACATGCCGCAACTAAAAGACCCCACATGCCGCAGCTAAAGTTCCTGCATGCCGCAACGGAGATCCCTCGTGCCGCAACTAAGAGCTGGTGCAGCCAAGTCAATCAATCAATCACTATTTTTAAAAACACTGTATTCTTTAAAAACATGATAGTCCACTCAAAGCTTTGGTCATATAATCAAATCCATTATGTTCTGTTCTAAGGAGGAAGGATTCTTATTGAACCTATGCAGTTCATTGTATTACTGTGAAAATAAGAATACTTAGTAAGAATATTCAAATCCTACAGTGATCAGGCAGAGCAAAAATGATAAATACTTCATTTCTGTTTACAGAAGTATGATCTACTAAACTGTTATGAATTTTAGATAGCTGAAGTTAGAAAAGAAAGCAGTTCTTTATATCCAGAAAACAGAACATTAAAGCATCAGCAGTAGTCCAAGCAAAAGCCATAATCGTCCTTGACCAATTCATTCAGCCCTATGTAATTCTTGTTATGCTTGATCTTGGGTTAGCCATCTCATGAACTTATCAGCTTCTCCACGAGAATTCTGGAAATCCTGACTCAGGCCGGTGGTACGGTTTCAAAGTTATTTAAGCAATGCCATTAGGAGTTCTGTGCCTCAAGAGTACCTGGCATAGTCCTTTCTGTGGGACTCCAAGATAGTCCCATTTTGTTGAAGATAATTACTCTGGCCTGTAGCTGATAGCAAGAGCTTTCAGGGAGGCATCAAACTAAAACAAGTGTGGATGACAAAAGAGTGAAAATGGCCATGGTAAAAGATGTGATGAAAGTTCATTATAAAAATGATGCAATTGGGCTTCCCTGGTGACGCAGTGGTTGAGAGTCCGCCTGCCGAGGCAGGGGACACGGGTTCGTGCCCCGGTCCGGGAAGATCCCACATGCCACAGAGCAGCTGGGCCCGTGAGCCATGGCCGCTGAGCCTGCGCGTCCAGAGCCTGTGCTCTGCAATGGGAGAGGCCACAACAGTGAGAGGTCCGCGTACCGCAAAAAAAAAAAAAAAAAAAAGGTGCAATTGACAAGGACATTTGGTTGTTTCTGTGGCATACAACATTTTAAGATACTAACTGGAATGACAGCTGATAACATTATGCTGATGTTGTCTAATTCTAAGGCAAAGCAGCACCAAGATACGTCATGGACAGCAAAGGCACTGACATTTATAGGAATTAATACAATTTCTGAAGTATTTGTATTAATAATATTTTACCCATCAAAAAATAAACTAGAGAAGGTTAAGCATCTCTTCTTATTCGGCAGTGCTTCCTGTGCAGCTCAACTTATCAAATAAACCTACTTATTGTAACATCTCTCATTTACAAGGTGAAAGAACAAACTCTGGATTTTCCGCAGGCCCTCTGGGAAATATCAATGTCAGTATGAGATCAAGAAGATTTCATTTAGGATTTGAATTTGGAAAGACCAAATATCACAAGTTGTTAGAAATAGCAAAAGATTTGTACACTTGGCTAAATAGAATCATGGGTCACTAAGAAACTATTTGGCCACCTATTTTACCAGAGTACTAATAAAAGATTTCAAAAGTAAATATTGGAAGTAATGTGATTAAAAACAGCCTTCTGTCTTTTAGAAGTAAGAAGACTCATTTATCTTACAAATAACGGACATGATAAATCAACAAGAAGCACAGGAAATTATTCTGATAAGACACAGAATCTCTGCTTTCTACGGAGATTACTTAGGAGGTAAGGAAAAACCTATTATAATCTCTTATTAAGAGCAAACCTAACAGGGTTTTGTCTTAGCAGCTTTCAAATATACAATCTAGTATTAACTGTAGTCATCATGCTGTACATTACATCCCCATGACTTATTTATTTTATAACTAAGAGTTTGTACCTTTTTTATGGCTTCATAACTGTGTTTCATTTTTTAGTATATTTTTATTGAAGTGTCGTTGATTTACAGTATTATGTTAGCTTCTGGTGTACAGCAAAGGGATTCACTTATACATATAAATATATATATAAATGTAAATATATACATATATATATACACACACACACATTCTTTTTCATATTCTTTTCCATTATGGTTAACAACAGGATATTGAATATAGCTTCCTGTGCTATGCAGTAGGACCTTGTTGTTTACCTATTTTATATATAGTAGTTTATATCTGCTAATCCCAAACTCCTAATTTATCCCTTCCCCACCCCCTTTCCCCTTTGGTAACCATAAGTTTGTCTTCTATGTCTGTGAGTCTGTTTCTGTTTTGTAAATATCAATAAGTTCATTTGTATCATTTTGTATTAGATTCCACATGTAAGTGATATCATATGATACTTGTCTTTCTCTGTCTGACGTACTTCACTTAGTATAATAATCTCTAGGTCCATGCATGTTGCTGCAAGTGGCATTATTTCATTATTCTTTATGGCTGAGTGGCATTCCATTGTATATATGTACCACGTTTTCTTTATCCATTCATCTGTCGATAGACATTTAGGTTTCTTCCATGTCTTGGCTATCGTAAATAGTGCTGCTGTGAACATTGGGGTGCATGCATCTTTTTGAATTAGAGTTTTCTCTGGATATATGCCCAGGAGTGGAATTGCCAGATCATATGGCAACTCTATTTTTAGGTTTTGAAGGAACCTCCACACTGTTTTCCATAGTGGCTGCACCAATTTAATTTCCCACCAACAGAGTAGGAGGGTTCCTTTTGCTCCACACTTTCACCAGCATTTAGTGTTTGTAAACTTTTTTTAAATTTTTATTTTATTTTATTTATTTATTTGGCTGTGCTGGTAGAAGACCTCCTTTATGCGTTTTGGTAAGGCTGTGTAGGTGCTCTCTAGGTCTCTTAGTACCTGCTTCTTTCATATTCTACGGTAGCGCGTCTCGTATCCTTATGTATTTTCATATTCTTATATATTTGTGTCTATCTCCACCCCCCACCCCCCGGGATGTGAGCTTCTTAATGATTGGGATCTTAAAGGGATTTATTTCTCTCTGTCTCCAAAGTACGTAGGACTGTGTTTTCTTCTTAGTATGTGCTCCATAAATGACCACTAAAATAGAGTTAATGCAGTACATCCACCATCTTCTTTTTGTCATCAGTGGTAACACTTTAAAGTGTATTCTCACGTAGTAACATGCAGTATTCCTTATGGAATGGCACAGGGCTTTTTGTCACCATTATTTAAAACAAAAGGGGAGTCCAAGTAGGAATTTATCCATGTAATGTCATTTGAAAGGCCTCAAATTGTTTCTTTTTTTATTTTTTATTTTTTAATGTCTTTATTGGAGTATAATTGCTTTACAATGGTGTGTTAGTTTCTGCTGTATAGCAAAGTGAATCAGCTATACATATACCTATATCCCCATACCTCCTCCCTCTTGCATCTCCCTCCCACCCTCCCTATCCCACCCCTCTAGTGGTCACAAAGCACCGAGCTGATCTCCCCGTGCTATGTGGCTGCTTCCCACTAGCTAGCTATTTTACATTTGGTAGTATATATAAGTCCATGCCACTCTCTCACTTCGTCCCAGCTTACCCTTCCCCCTCCCCATGTCCTCAAGTCCATTCTCCATGTCGGCGTCTTTGTTCCTGTCCTGCCCGTAGGTTCTTCAGAACCTTTTTTTTTTTTGAGATTCCATATATATGTGTTAGTATATGGTATTTGTTTTTCTCTTCCTGACTTACTTCACTCTGTATGACAGTCTCTAGGTCCATCCACCTGACTACAAATAACTCAATTTCATTCCTTTTTATGGCTGAGTAATATTTCATTGTATATTTTGCCACATCTTCTTTATCCATTCATCTGTCGATGGACACTTTGGTTGCTTCCATGTCCTGGCTATTGTAAATAGAGCTGCAATGAACATTGTGGTACATGACTCTTTTTGAATGATGGTTTTCTCAGGATATATGCCCAATAGTGGGGTTGCTGGGTCATATGGTAATTCTATTTTTAGTTTTTTAAGGAACCTCCATACTGTTCTCCATAGTGGCTGTATCAATTTACGTTCCCACCCACAGTGCAAGAGGGTTCCCTTTGCTCCACACCCTCTCCAGCATTTATTGTTTCCACTACTGTGGTTCTTAGCCCATATTCATAAATTGAGAAAATGCTAAATTTCAGCTTGACGTTGTAGAAACTAAAAATAAATTTTTTTAATTTTCAAATTTGTAGATCCTCTGAATTTTACCCTTTAATCTTCTTGAAGCGTCTATGGGCTCCATGTTAAAAACTCTGCTTTGGCAGAGAAACAAGACCAAAGTACCTTCATATCTAAATACCTACATGGAGTAGAGCTGCACACTGACCTAAAATGCTTATCTCAGATGTTTAGGTGAACAGAAATAAACTTTTATCTTCTTTAAGAGTCTTATTTATTCCTGTGTTTATCGTCTGTCTATGACTATCTATGTATCTCTATCTGTATCCATCTTCCCCTTTAGTTAATTTATTTTATTTAATCTTCTTCCACTGATGGACGCTTAGGTTGCTTCCAAGTCTTGTGTATTGCAAACAATGCTGCAAAGAACATGGGGTGCATATATCTTTTTGAGTTAGTGTTTTCCTTTTCTTTGGATAGATAACGAGAAGTTGAATTGCTGGATCATGTGGTAGTTCTATTTTTGATTTTTTGAGTAGCATCCATAATGTTTTCCCTAGTGGCTGTGTGCTAATTTACATTCCCACCAACAGTGCAGGAGTGTTCCCTTTTCTTCACATCCTCAGTAATGCTCGTTACTTCTTGGGGTTTTTTTGGGTTTTTTTTTTGTGGTACGCGGGCCTCTCACTGTTGTGGCCTCTCCCATTGTGGAGCACAGGCTCTGGACGCGCAGGCTCAGCGGCCATGGCTCATGGGCCCAGCTGCTCTGTGGCATGTGGGATCTTCCCGGACCGGGGCACAAACCCGTGTCTCCTGCATCAGCAGGTGGACTCTAAACCACTGCGCCACCAGGGAAGCCCTTCTTGTCTTTTTGGTAATAGCCATTCTAACTGGTGTGAGGTGATAGCTCATTGTGATTTTGATTTGCATTTCCCCGATGCTTAGTGATGTTGAGCATCATTTCATATACCTGATGACCATCTGTATGTCTTCTTTGTTTCCTCATTTTGTTTGACTCTCTGTGTTGGTTTCCATGTATTAGATGAAATAGCCAGCTCTTCCAGTCTTGAAGGAGTGGCCTTGTGTAGGAGGATGAAACTGATTGTTGTACTTTGCCCTCGCTCTTGGTTGTCTCTCAAACCTTTGTGATTGTCCTAGCAGACTCTTATTTTTAATAGCTCCCATTGGTTGAGGGTGTGCTACAGCCTGTCAGTGTCCCAAAGTGGGGGGTTCTCAGCCCCCAGGTTCAGGCTGATTGGAAGCCAGATACTCAGGCAGCAGCTTTTCAAGTATACAAATATAATAGTCCTGTGAGACTACAATGACAAACCCTGCTGGCCGCTATTGCAGGCAATCTGGAGGTGTTCCCTAGGTGACAGTCACAAAAATCTGGGCCCTAGATTAGTGTATGATGTCCTTTGTGGGAGATACCAGCAAGCTATAGCGAGGCAGATGGAGAGCACAGAGATGGCCTCCTGGCCTATCTTCCTTGAGAGCACCTCCTTAGGCCTCTAGAAGTGTGCCAAACCCGAAACCTAGGCCAAAGCTCTAGGTCGAGCAAATAGTTCTCTTTCGCAGAAAGACTGGGAATGTGTTTCATTCTCTTGTCTGTGCAGTGCACTGCAGAGAACTGTCTGATTGTTACAGTCCCATGGAACCCAGGAATGCAAGACCCCCTGGCCACCAGAGCCAGGTATTCAAGGGGCACATACCCTGGGTGGCACCAGACATAAAAAATGGGGCACCAGGGCTTCCCTGGTGGTGCAGTGGTTGAGAGTCCGCCTGCCGATGCAGAGGACACGGGTTCGTGCCCTGGTCCAGGAAGATCCCACATGCCGTGGGGCGGCTGGGCCCGTAATCCATGGCCGCTGGGCCTGTGCATCCGGAGCCTGTGCTCTGCAATGGGAGAGGCCACAACAGTGAGCGGCCCATGTACCGCAAAAAAAAAAGGGGGGGGCACCAGGCAGGTGTGAGAGCTGCCCTGCAACAGATACCGGTGTTCTGGAGTGTGGAAGACGGAGATTGCAGAAAGAGTGCCGTCTTCTGAGCTCTCTGCTAAGGTTCACCATCAGCCCTTAGGTGTGTGTTTAACTAGATGCTTGCTCTTCAGTCTGAGGCTCTGAGGATAAGTTTATAGGCATCTTTCATGGAAAGACTTGGCTCCTGACTCTGTTGCCTCTTGCGGTGCCCAGACAGTGATGGCTGTTTCAGCACTCTTTCTCTGTTGGCTACAGTCCCATGGGAACTGTGAGTAGAAGGCCGACTGGCCCCCAGAGCCAGGGGACATAGAGGTGTCTCCTGGCAGCAGCTGCAAAATCTGGGATGCCAGACAAGGGTATAAACTCCTTTCTGGGAGATACTGAGCAGCTGGAGTGAGGCAGAGGGAGAGTACCAAGATTGCTTCCACCAGCCTCCTCTCCCTGAGAGCACCTTTACAGGCCTCAAGAAGTTTGCCAGACCAGAAGCCTGCCCCTCAGGCCATAGCTCCTGGACAATCAAGTCAGTCTCTTTCTCAGAAAGACTGGAGTGTGTTTCAGTCTTCTACTGTGCAGGGCCCTGGAGGTGGTAGTCTGCCCTGTCTCTCTTTGTTAGAGTCCATGCAATCTTAGTCATCTGACTCTGGTGGATTAGTGTTCAGTTAGCACAGGATGGAGGTCAGAGGCAACAAGAAAGGGAATAAAGTTTTGGATAGAGAGATTAATCATATCCTCGGCAGGGGAACTCAGCTTTAGGGGGACTGGGCTTCATGGAGTTGCAGGTTTGGTGTGTCCGCAGGAGGAGCTGAGTTCAGGACCTTCCTATGTCCCCATCTTGAACCACCTCCTTATGTTGTGTTTTTGATTTGCGTTTCTCTGTTGAGAGAGTGGTAGATGGGGGATAACGTTTTTAAAATATATCAAAAAGTAAAACACATACAAGAACCTATTGGAGAATGTGACCTCAAGAATAAAACCTCATGTTTGACAAAATACATCCTAAACAAAGTGAAAGTAAGATTTTTGCAATACACAGATCAGGCACAGTGATATAATGAATGCCTATGAAAGTAATAAGAAAATGACATACCATCCGAGAGAAAACATGGGCAAAAGTTTGAGAACGCAGTGCTCAGAGGAAGCAACAAGATTGTCTGATAAAACTATGAAAACTGGGTAACTGCACCCAGGCTCTGGCTGTAAAGGTAATTTTCGGGTGTCACAGGTTGGAGAAGTTAATATGATGACTTACATGATAATCTGATTTCTATCATGACTGAGATGCACTACATATTCCACAGAGACAAAGATCTTCCACAAAGGCATGTGCCGACAGGAACATCTGAAAAACAGCTTCTGGGATTTGGAATTCCAAGTGACCCTTATCTGTGTGTTTATGAGTGAGGGTGCTAGTTGTGCAGGTAGACAGAAGGGTTCTGACCCATTCTGCCATGTGATTCACACCTGAGGCACTTACTGCAGGGATATGGAAATACCTCAGATAATGCCTTTATTCTCCCCCTCCTAGGAAACTGGCATCATTAGATGCCTGGTGAAAGTGAGAGTGGAATTAGGACTGAGTGACTTCTGACGTCTCCTTCAGACCCAGCGTATGTTATGGACATGTTGTAAGAGTGTGCTGAACTGGGACTGGAACGCAGGTGTGTGTCTGACAAGAAAGCCAAACGTTTCAAGCCTTCTATCTAAACTGATTTCCTTAAATCATTATTAGACATATTTTCTCTCCAGTGCATATCCCCTTGTAAGTCTCTGGTGTTTTCTCTAATGTTTATTCATTCATTTACTGGATTGAGGGTTTCAAGTGGCTGAGGTGGAGATTAAAATTTTGCCTCTGAGGATGAATGTGCACTATCTAGTAGCAGTAGGGAAGTGATATCAACCTTAACAACCTGAGGTCCCTTTGGTTTCTATGACAACAGAACTCTACTATCTTACCCTGGGAGGGGAAACATTTAACTTGGATGTTTACAGGCAGAAAGTGTGTGATACTGGCATCAAAATAATGTGGCTGTCTACCCTCGGTATGAGTGTGTGTGTATGTGAGGATATTGGGGCGGGGAGGAATTGAATATATGATTGCAAATGTAAGGGTTGATCAATATCTTGTGGGGGGCAGCTGGCAGCCACGGCTGAGAGCAGACTGAAGAGGCAGAGTCACTAGTTAGTCCATTCCGTCCCTTGTTTCTGTGTCCTCAGGTGACACATCATAGTGTGAGGGCTCTGTGATCTGGGATTCTGTAGAGCCAAAGTTTGTAAACCTTTTTGACTATGCACCCCTCTCCAAGAATTATCTTTGCAATATCGCTGAAAGATGTATATTTATAATATGTCGACATACATTGAGGAAATGTGGAGAAGGTAAATGATGAATGCACAAATTTTGAAGCCAATGAATTATGAGATACAATGAATATAATGGAAATATTAATACATTTTTTCCTGGTCTCCAGTGGATCATTTACCTAGCTCCTAGGTGTCTGAACACGTCTGGAAAATACTACTCCAAAGGAAAACTTTTAACTTATCACATCACTAGTTAAACCCTATAAATGGCTCCCCATTGCTACAGGCATAATGGACAAGCTCCTTAATAAAACTTCTGGCCTCAGTGGTTGAATTCTGATTGTGAATTTTGTTGATGCGACAGTTTTTTTCATTAGTTATGTTTCAAAGGAGAGGCAGATTAGTTAGAGTACTTCCTGTTGTTTCCTTTGTATGAAATACACTATAGTAAGCAGTTGGTATAAAGTATATTTCAGTCTCTCAGCTTCACATTCCTGACTCTGCTGTGATACTGAGGCGTGTCACTGATAACCCTGTTTCTGATTTTCTACCTTGTTCACTGTTAGGCTGTGCTCCTAAGGAGGGCCACACAGAGACATATATTTGGAGGAAGGGAAGCAAGTAAACCACACTTCTGCTTCCTGGGATGAACTCTCCTTGATCGTAGCATATTTTTCTTGTCATATATTGCTGGGTTAATCTGCTAAAATATGGTTAAATTAATGAGGCGTATTGGGCTGTAATTTTCATTTCATGTCATGACTTTTCTTTTTTGATTTCAGGGTAACATGGGCCTCATTTAATAAGTTGAGAATTGGGAATTCCCTGGCGGTCCAATGGTAGGACTCCGTGCTTTCATTGCCAAGGGTGTGGGTTCAATCCCTGATCAGAGAACTAAGATCCCACAAGCCATGTGGCACCGCTTTAAAAAAAAAAAAAAGTTGAGAATTGTTCCCACCTCTTCTTTTTCCCCAGGAATAGTTTATGTAGAATGACTATTGAATTGCCTTCTGTGTCCACATATGATGGAGGAACAAGGACCTATTAGCGTCCTGTTGCTGCTATAAAACACAAGCACAAATTCAGTGGTTTGAAACCACACATATTTATTGTCTCACAGTTCCAGAGGTCACAGGTTTGAAATGGGTTTCTCTGGGATGAAACCAAGGTGTCAGCGGCGGCCATGCCCTTGCAGAGGCTCTAGGAAGAATATGTTTCCTTGTCTTTTCTAGCTCCTAGCGCTACATGTTTTACCTTCCTTTGCTTAGAGCCTCTTCTTCCATCTTTAAAGCGCGCCAGGAAGCATCTTCAAATCTCTATTTCAATCTTCACATCGCCTTCTCTCTTACAAGGACACTTCTGATTACACTGGGCCAACCCAGATATTGCGTGATATCTGCAATATGCCGCAAAATCTCCCCACTCAAGACCCTTAACTTAATCACATCTTTAAAGTCCTTTTCGCATTATAAGGTAATATATTCCCAGATTCTGAGGGTTAGGATGTGGAGGTCTTTTGGTGTCTGTAATTCAGCCTACCACAAGTTCCTGTGAAACACCAAAATAATCAGAAAAAAGACTATGAAACAATGATTTTCAACACACTGGACAAAAAGCTACAAAGGACAATGATAAATGAGAGATTGGAATCAAGTCAAAGCTAGCATCATACTTACTACTGAAAGACTGAAAGCTTTCCTCTTAAAAATCGAAAGCAGACAAGGATGCCTGCTCTTTCCACTTCTATTTAATAATGTACTGGGGGTTTTAGTCAGGACAATTAGCCAAGAAAAAGAAATAAAAGGCATGCATATTGAAAAGGAAGAAATAAAACTATTTGTATTTTCACAAGACATGGTCTTACATATATATCTATATCTATACGTATATATCTATATATATAGATATGTGTAGATATATACGTATCTCTCTCTATATAGATATATATGAAACACATTTTGCTAAGTAAAACAAGCTAGTGAAAAAGGCCATGTATTGTTTGCTTCATATGATATGAAATAGCCAGAGAAGGAGAATCCATAGAAATGGAATGTAGATTAGTGTTTGCCTGGGTCTGAAGTAGGAAGCAGGGATGGACTGCAAATGGGCCCGGAGGATCTTTTTGAGGTGTTGGAAATTTTCTGAAATTGAATAGAAGTTATAGATTGTGGTGATGGTTGCATAACGTTGTAACTTTAATACAAAAATCACTGAACTTTCCAACTAAAGTATGTAAATTTTATGTTAATTGCATCTCAATAAACATGTTATTTTGTCATTGGTGGTTTTTATCTATCAATGCCTACATTGAGATTAATTTAGAGAGAGTAAGAGAGAATTTTTTTCTTTCACGTTGGTACAAAATATAAAATGAACAATGTTTACAAGAATTTGTACAACGTACATAAAGATGATACATTGGGGGGCTTCCCTGGTGGCGCAGTGGTTGAGAGTCTGCCTGCCGATGCAGGGGACACGGGTTCATGCTTCAGTCCGGGAAGATTCCACATGCCGCGGAGCAGCTGGGCCCATGAGCCATGGCTGCTGGGCCTCTGCGTCTGGAGCCTGTGCTCCACAACGGGAGAGGCCACAACAGTGAGAGGCCCATGTACCGCAAAAAAAAAAAAAAAAGACGATACCTTGGGCTGGGTATAAAGTGAAGAGACCTGATAATTTAAAATTCTCATTTTACACATTTCCCTGCTTTCCTATCTTCAGAGCAGATTCCAAGTACATGAGGTAGTCTATTAAATGAGACTCAAATTATGGTGAATCTATAAAATAGAGAGTTAAGCTTAAAAGAATAACAATTTTTCCTTTCAAAATTGAAATTTGGAAGTTTATAGATCCAAATATTATCTTGTGTGATCACTGATGATGTGTATTTTCTTAAGTTTTAACATCTTTTAAAATTATTTATTGATCAATGGTTTTTTTTATAAATTTATTTTATTTTTATTTAATTTTGGCTGCATTGGGTCTTCATTGCTGTGCGCAGGCTTTCTCTAGTTGTGGCGAGCAGGGGCTATTCTTTGTTGTGGCACGTGGGCTTCTCATTGCGGTGGCTTCTCTTGCTGTGGAACACGGGCTCTAGGCACCTGGGCTTCAGTAGCTGTGGCACACGGGCTCAGTAGTTGTGGCTTGTGGGCTCTAGAGCACAGGCTCAGTATTTGTGGCACACGGGCTTAGTTGCTCCATGGAATGTGGGATCTTTCTGGACCAGGGCTCGAACCCGTGTCCCCTGCATGGGCAGGCCGATTCTTAACCACTGCACCACCAGGGAAGTCCTGATCAATGTTTTTTTAACTAAAATGGATCTGAAAATAGCCAATCCTATTTTATTACACACACACACACACACACACACACACACACACACGTTTAAGTGAGGATGGAACTTTCCATAGGCTGGAGAGTGCTGCCTCTATATGGGCATGCCTAGTTGTCTGTCTTTCATTTTATTCCTCTTCTATTTTCTTCCTTTGCATATGTCAGTAACCATTTAGAACATGAGTGTTCAGGTGAGCATTTTAGTCCGGATTGAGCTGGGCAGTTTTCCTGATTTTGGCTAGGCTTACTTGCATGCATGTGTGTTGTTTGGCTGTTGACTGATTGGACAGGCCTCACTTCAGAAACTGAGGGTTACTTAACTCTGGTCCACTTGCCTTTTATACTCCATGTTGTCTTCGCATATACTTATGATGATGCCCAAGTACAAGAACCTAAGGCTGAAATGCAAAAGTGCTTTTTCATGCCTCTGATTGTGCCGCCCCCACTAATATTTCATTGGCCCATGCAATCAAATGGACAAACTCAAAGTCAGTGAATGAGAAAATATAGTCCCTCTCTCAGTGGGAACGTCTACTGAGTCCTTAGGCAAAGGGTGTAGATACAGGATCTATACTGAGGGAACCTGCAGCAAGAGGAAGCTATCTCGAACCCCATGAAATGCATAAGAAAAGGTCCAGGATAGACTAGAATTAAACCTGTAGCCAAATTGAATTCATAAAGGGAGCAGTAGCAATCAGACCTCAGACCTCCACGCTCTAGCTACTTCTGTTTTCCAGGGATGCAATATAGTGAGGTGCTTGCACATTTGAGCTTTCCATTAGGATTTAATTACGCAGTATTAATCATACACAGCTTAGCTACTAATTGGGATTGGGACTTTTCACAGGGATTGGAAGTTTCACTATCATAAAGATGTTTGGTTTCCCCAAACTGGTCTGGCGATCGAAACCAAACCAAATCCCAATCCCAGTAGGTTTTGTGTGTGAGTGTGTGTGGAAAGTGATAAACTGATCTGAGTAGTAGCATTATACAATACCAATTTCTGTGATAATGAAAATGTTCTGTATCTGTGCTGCCCAATACAGTAGTCACTATGTGGCTACTGAGCACTTGAAATGTGGCTACAGTGACTGAGAAACTAAATTTTTAATTATTTTAAATTTCAAATTAAGTAGCTACTTGTGATACATGCACCTTACGTTCACAGCAGCACTATTCACAAGAGCCAAGACATTGAAACAGCCTAAATGTCCGTCGACAGATGAATGGATAAAGAAGGTATGGTACATATATACAATGGAATACTACTCAGCCATAAAATAGAACGAAATGATGCCATTTGCAGCAACGTGGAAGCAACCAGAGATTATCATACTAAGTGAAGTAAGTCAGACACAGAAAGACAAATAGCATATGATATGACTTGTATGTGGAATCTAAAATATGACACAAATGAACCTATCTGAGAAACTGAAACAGAATCACGGACATAGAGAACAGATTGGTGGTTACCAAGGGGGTGGGGATTGGGAGAGGGATGGCGTGGGAGGTTGGGGTGAGCAGATGTGAGCTTTTATATATAGAATGGATACACAACAAGGTCCTACTCTACAGCACAGAGAACTATATTCAGTATCCTGTGATAAACCATAATGGAAAAGAATATATAAAAAAGAATGCATATATATGTATAACGGTATCACTTTGCAGTACAGCAGTAATTAACACAATATTGTAAATCAACTATACTGCAATAAAAAAAGAAAAAAACCCAAAATACCAACCAAGCAAATAAACAAATAAATAGCTACTCGTGGCAGGTCACCACCGTACTGGACAGTGCAGGTATAGGAAATGCAGAATGGCAAGAATACAAAAGTAATCTTGAAAAAGGAAGACATAGGTTACCACACTTCGAACTTATTATGAAATTCTAGGAATTAAGCCATGGGGTACTGGTCAAGGAGAGACTAATTAACCAATGGAATATTACAGAGAATATAGAATCTATCTATCTATCTGTCTATCAATCTATACACATACTGGTTCATCACACAGGGCAAAAAATGTGTGTGTGTGCATATACATATATGATAAGTCACCTGATTTATGACAAATGTGACACTTAAGTACAGTGAGGAGACAATGGTCTTTTTTTGTCAGTTGGATATCCACTTGAAAAAAATGAATCGACCTTTTTTCAAACTAGGAACAAAAATCAATTGGATATGGTTTGCAGATATAAATGTGAAAGGTAAAAAATAATTTAAAGCAAACATAGGGAACGTCTTCATGATTTTGAAGTAGGCAACATTTTCTTTTTAACAGGTCACACCAGAAATAAAATACTAACAATAAAGAAAAAAGACTATGTAAAACTTAAGAGCATTTGTTCATCAAAAGGCACCATTAAGAAAGAGAAAAGGCAGTCCACAGATTGGGACTATTTGTTTGCCATACATGTATCCAGTAAAGGAATTGTATCCAGAATACATTAAAAATTCCTACAAATCAAGAAGTAAAGGCAAACAACCCAACAGAAAAAATGGGAAAAGACAAACAGGTACTTCAGAAAAACTGGCTAATACCAATGACTAATAAACAAATGAAGGGGTCTCAACCTCGTAATTCATGAAGGTCAGGGAAATGAACATTGAAGCCATATTGTGATGCTTTTACTTTCACACCTGAATAGGTAAAATGAAAACTGATAGAAACATCATGTCTTTGTGAGGACGTGGAGCAACTGATGCAAGTGAAAACTGGTACATCCACTTTGGAAATTTATTTGCCAACTTCAATATATGTGAATTTATGCATAACCTATGATGCAACAATTTCACTCCTAGCTATTTACCCAAGAGAATTATATACATATGTGCACCAGAACACCTGTATAAGAGTGTTCACAGCAGCACTCTTCACAGTAGGCAAAATGTTTTTTAACTCCCCAAACGCATATGAAAACTAGAGTTGCTAGATAAATGGTGGTATATTCATATCAGAGAATAACATGGAGCAATGAAAATGAACAATCTACAACCACTCACACAAAAAATTAGATGAGTCTTTCAAAAGCAAAAGAAGTCAGTCCCAAAAGAGTGTATAGTAAAAGCCCTTTTGTGTAAAGCTCAAAAACAGGGAAAACTAATCTGTGAGGATAGAAGTCAGATTAGTGTTCACTCTCGGGACATGTAGTGACTTGAAGCAGACACGAGGGGATTTTAGGATGTGGCAATGTGCTGCTTCCTATTCTGAGGGCTATTATATGGGTGTGTTCAGGTTGTGAGTGCTCATAAGACTCAAAAGAGACTCTCCCAATTGTGAAGAGCCCTTTGTAGAGTTGTAACAGTAGGAAGATGACACCAAAACCACCCACAGACTTCCAGTTTTTCCCCATATTATACTGCAGAAGCAATATATAATTCCAGGGGGAAAAGTAATCAAAACCTTGATGAGGGACTTAAGGGTAGTAGGGGTCTGAGAGCATCTGTGTCTCAAGACTACAGTATTGAGTATCCAGAGGAAAAGGCTAATGAGATCTGGAGACTTATGGTGTAATTATTATTGCCAACTGAATTTAGCTGTTGACACTGTAGCTCTGGCTATTCCAGACCTTGGGCTTAAATGCACAATTACCATGTTGCACCTGGGGGACTCAGATTTTCCTGCTACTTGCCACCAGTGGGTAGGCTGACATATGGAACAAGTCACTCTGTTGATCCTATCATAATGGTAGGCCCCAATAAAGAAGAGTTGGCAATGGTTGTTTGCTCACTTGCATGAAAGCCAAGTGGTGGCTCCTTAATCCTGATAAGATATAGAGACCAGCCACTCAAGTCAAATTCTTGAGATCCACGTGGGCTGACCAATCTCCAAGATAGGAAAGGAAGTGTCATTCACTCTATGGCTCACTACTCCCTAAAAAGAAGTCCAGCGCTTAATTTGAGTGTTTGACTATTAAGAGACAATATGTCTCACCTAGACAGTTTGTTGTACCCTACGTCTATGTTGAAGAGAAAATCTAGCAAATGTAGCTTGGTACAGGAGTAGCAGGCAGCTGGGATAGTGCAACAGGCTATCTCAGCAGCCCTACGTTTGATGCCTGTAAAACCCCAAGGGTCCCCTGGAATTGTAGGTGTCTGCTACTGATAACTAGGCTATTTTGAGCTTCTAGCAAGGGAGACCACCTCCACCTGGCAGTGCCTCTTGGAGTCCTGAACTTGATGCCTCCCTGAGAGGGCCATCCACTGCACCCTTTCTGAGCAACAGCTGCTAACCTGCTACTGGACATTTGTGGAGAATGAGAGCCTTAGTCAGGACTGCCAGGGAACAGCACGTCCAGACATCCCTACCTTGAGTTTGTTCCACTCAGATCCTCACAACAAGGTTGGAAAGGTACAACAATCTTTTCTTATTAAATGAAATGTTGTATTTGAGAGAGGGGCAGGTCTGGTCCTATAGCTGTGTCTTGCTTATTTGAAAAGGCTGTGGCTACCTATTTAGGGGCCATTTCACCTCTGTTTGCTCAACTACAAGGGAAGTCTTTTGCTACCTGGTGACCACACTTCCAAGAAGTCCCCAAGGATGCTTGGTGTTGGCTTACTGGTGTCTTGGCCACAATAAAAGCTTACAGTGTCCCCGGGCTTCAGCACTCCTTTAGCCTCAATGACAATCATAAAGGACCCACTGCAGTGAGGACCAGTCAGCACCATGGGCTAAATTAAAAGCTGCCCTCCTTGCCCTAGACAATGCTCCTAAGGGGCAGGCATGCTGTATTTTCACTGGCTCTTGGGCTCTAGCTAACAGCCTAGTTGTCTCTTGGAGTTCATGGGGGATGATTGATTGTCAGACTGGGCAAGTGGCCCTGCTACCAGAATCGAATGAGCTCAAAAGGCCTCCATCTGGGTTACCTGCCAGCAGGTGACAGGACTTTGAGCTCTGCCCACGCCTGGCAAAGAGACTACTTCCACCCTCTGCTGCCATCCGGTGGCTACTTCTGGTGTCAAATAACCTTTGAAACCTATTCTGGCTACGAAGTTGCCATTCCTGTGTGAGCAGCAGATTCTGGCAGCACCAGGGCGACACTTGAATCTAAGTTCCGCCACGCTTTTGGCCACTTGTAATCTTTCAGTGCGAGCCATTCATGATGAAGGAGACTCAAGCAAGACCGCCAGAGCACCCCGGAAGTGCCGTGGTGTGTGCCAATGAAGAATACCTTTCTGGTTCTCACTCCAAACAGAGTACAGCTCTTTTTGACCAACCCGTTATTCTCCGTAATGACTTGAGAGAAGCTGATTCCATGGAGAGAACCAGCAGCCAGACAGAACTGGAGGAGCACAGTTAGAGAGACAAGAGCTGTTCACGATTTACAGCCTTGGTCAACATTCTCAAGAGCATATTGGATGGAAGCAAAACCTCTAGGATAAATCAAATAATAACGGCTGAAATTTCAAGGACTAAAAAAACAGGCAGAGATGGGCATGACACTTCATAGGTATTCCACACCCCTTTTCATACTCTGGTGGCTGGCATGATCAAGAAGTAGAGTGGATTTTCAAAGCTTTGACTATAAAAGATTGCTGGACAGGCCGTGATGCCAGAATAATCACTGCCAGACTAGACATCACAGTCAGACTATAGGGTCACTATATGAGGCTGTTCCCAGCAAGGGAATATTCCCTTTCGTTCGTTCTTTCTTCCTTTCTTTTTGTATTTTGGCTGCGCCTTGACGCTTGTGCGATCTTAGTTCCCCAACCAGGGATGGAACCCAGGCCTGGGCAGTGAAAGCGCTGAGTCCTAACCACTGGACTGCCAGGGAATTCCCCAGGAATATTCCCTTTCTAAAGGGAATGGTTGCTTGGGGGATGTCAGGACAGGGAGATCACTTCACTCTATCAGTGATTCCACACCGACAATCCCCAACCATTCCTCTTTCTTTCTTTTTTCTTCCTTCACTGACCTTAGTCAGAGAACGAGGTGAAAGTGACTCCAGCTTATTGCTTCTACTATTACCTGGCTCCAGTCATTGGACATTGTGGGTCACAGATCACAGGGATAGTGATCCACTGGTGGAATCTGTGAAACCTAGATTACCCTTGTGGTGGCTCCCTCAGGCAGCAGTAGGTGATGGTCAATAGACCATTGAAAGTTCTACCATTGTGCCACAGCCTATGTCACTCCTGGAACATCCAGATAGGTCTGGATGCACGTGGGAAATGGCTGGGTCAACGGGAGAAGTACTGACTACTGAATTAGGACAGGCAGACTATGGGGCCATGGAAGGAAAACAACAATCTCAGTATCTGGAGTGGAACTCCTTGTAAGCTGGCAGGTGCAGAGATGGGGATCGGGTTTGTGTCCCCTAAATCCAGCACCACGGCTTGGCAAATATCCCCACGGCCCACTTGAGTCAAGTGGCGGTAGCAGCTGACTGAATTGTCTGAGGTTTGTCCTTCCATCCACATAGATGGGAACAGAAAATCTTCCATGGCCATGGCTATTAAATTCGAACCCCCTCATAGAAACACTCTGACCAGGACAACCTGGTTTCATTATTACTGATACAAGTCCACATGGTTCTCCTGATGCATCCATGGCACCAGAGGCATGTATGGATATTGAAGCTGCATTTATTCAGCAACACTGCCCATGTGGCTTTACCAAACCAATATAAAGGTGATCCAAATCAAGTGTAAGAAGACCCTTTAGGTTATATGCTTGTCTGTGTTGGAGAGTGGGCCACAGAACGTCTTTCCATTGGGAGGAGGGGTAATGTTTTAAATCCTGCACTGTCCCCTGTAGTTATTGGAAGTGACGCAACCCTTTGGAGCACCTTTAGAGACACCAGGCAAAGAGGGCTGTTCTACCTGGGGAGATACCTGGTTCCATAGCCCTGGCATCAGTGTCCAGGCCCTGGAGACAATGGCAGAAACATACCTGTAACTTTAGCTCTCATAGCCAATGAGGTGGCACAAGGTCTGGAAGATAAGAGAATCAGTCTAAACTTCCTTGTACTCTTGTAATGGATGACAGACTGGCCTTAGGGTACATTCAGGCTCAAGGGGGAGGAGTATATCCGATCAACAACATCTCCTTTCTGGTTGGCTTAATTCCACCAGGTGGAGCAGCTCAGCTATTGCAGCAGTGCAGGTACGACACTCTGCATAGTTGGGACACATTCCTCAAGGATCTGGTATATGCACTGAATCAAAAACTGATATTTGACACTATGTCGCCAAATCTACTGTATATGAATCTGGGAACCAAGGAGTGAAAATCAGATTGGCTCACGTAAAAATGAGTCTGATTCCTTTATGATGTTTGAGTGCTGAGGACTTTTAGGACTCAGCCTTCCCTCTTCCCCTCCACCCCACAGCTGGGTAAGCTGACACGAAATCCCAGGTAATCTCTTCTTGGAAGCCAGCAGGAGGTTCAAGCCATGCAAGCCCCTACCTCTGCACCAGAACACTCACCCTGGCCCCACCCCTAACCGAAACAAAAACCTGAAATCAGTCTCCTTTCCCACTCTTTCAAGCAGTTTTCAGAGCAGTCTGGGAAGGCTTCCCTGCTCTTCCCTGAAAGCCTTATTATGTAAAGAATAAACCTTGTCCTACCGTCTTAGTATGTGTTATGTTTGGTGTCAGCACTCTTGACATCTGCAGCAAATTTTAGCTGGGAGGATGGGGTCCATCCTTTCTTTCTGGAGTGTCTACAACAGTTCTTCTCACCATCATTCCCTGTAGCACACTTGCAGAATGTGTGCTTCCCATCCCTGAAACTTTAGGGTCTGCCGTATTCAGTGTTCTGGATCTCAAGACAGACTGTTTCTGGTAAGGCATACAGGTTGGATTCTACTGAACTTGAAGCTACAGCGACCATCTGGTCACTTCAGTCTCCTCGTGGCAGTGGATCAGCAGGCAAATAAAGCAGATTTCTATATTGGAGGGGGCAAGTTGACCCTGATTACCATGAAGAGATATGAGTTGTTCCTACATAATGGGGACAGGGAGGAGTATGTCTGAACCGAGAGGATTCATCAGGAATTGTTTTGGTGCTTGCCCAGTAACAACAGGAAATTGAATCAGTATAAAAGACCTAATGACTCCTTCATAATCTTAAGAATTGTGTACACTTGAGATCTTGGCTAAGTGGGGCTGAATGCAGCAAAAAGTCTTGGACTGTTGACTCAGAAATCATTCTAGAAAGCCTGCCTTTCCACGGCTATCATGCTTATCTTGGTCCTTTAAAATAAGTCTCTCACTTTCTTTGTTCATTCTTTGGAGCGTTGAAGTGAATATGTTACTGAACCAAACTTGGGTCTGTTCACCCAACGTGCAGCAAAGCTAATCTGACAGCCAGTTGTGGTTAAGGAACGTACAGCATTTTCTGCAAGGTGCCAAGCAAGGAGTGTGGGCAACTTATGCTCAAAAGTCCCAAACTCCCAAATGGCTTTCAGGGAAGGATTTTTAAAGGCAGGGTGAGGGAGAGGGTAGTGATGATATCCTACATGATATCCTTGTCATTAGTTTGTGATGAGGTAACAGGGTGGTATTTGGGGAATTAACATCATCAATCTGATTTCAATCTGTCTGGGATCTACTCGCTTGTGCTCAGCACACAGTTAACTTCTTCCACCCGGTGGAGGTTTTAGTATCTGCAAAACAATTCAAGGATATGGCTCAGATTATTATCTATAGCCCTTGAGAAGGAACTATGGGTCCATGACTTTGTCATATGGCCAAACTATTATTATTTTGTCTTGCTTGACTGTTTTCCTTTTTTTCTGCATTTTCTCAATTCTCTGATTAAATTTGCTCTTTGGAACTCAGGGAAGGCTTGGGAGGCTATAGCTCTTCTACAAACAAGAGGTGGGGTGGGGAGTGAAAGGGTGTCTGTAACTACAGGGTCCTGTTCCTTTCTAATTTAGCAGCAGTTCATTAAATTCTTTCCAGCTCCTGTTGTTAACACTTCTGCAACTTTCTGTTCTGAGTGCATCCATTTCACCTCACCTTTTTCCTAACTAGCTTTAATAATGTTAAAATGTCCAAATTCTTTTTTTCTCTTTCTTCTGGTAGGTTTTTTACTATTGCTGACATATTAACTATACAGTTTTTAATGACTCTGCCCCTATTGGCACCAGCCATCTCCAGATGGAAATCAGGGAACAATTCACCCTGTGCAGCAGAGTGCCTCTATATGGGGACATTTTAGTTTTGCTGGCAGTGGTAAAATTAAAAGTATCGGATATGCTTGGACATAAAGGGTAATTGGGGACTCCAAGGTCCTGGAAGGAAAGGGAGGAAGGTCTCAAACTCTAGAAGCTGGGTCTTGAAACTTCATTGAATCGCAGACATGTCAATCCTCGCCTTTCAGCCAATGAGTTTAGAGCTCCCTACGGAGGGGGGGGGAGATGGGGGGGGTGGAAGCAGTTCTCTGTTGACCCTTTGAAGTTCTGGCTCCTGTCAACTGCCTATCAGATTCTTTCCCGCCTTGTCCAACGGCCTCCCAGGCACACTTATGGTTGGCTGCTCCTCGGGCCCCACCCCCCCACCCTTCCTTTCACGAGTCCTCCAAAGGCCACCATCACAGACTGTTCCGCTGTCTGCCGCCATCTTCTCTGCCTCCCACCACCCCCGCCCCCCTCACCCGCCCCGTCCCAGCAGGCTCTGCTGCCAGCAGCGAGACTTAGCTCGGCAGCAGCCATTTTTGCCAACTAGGTCTAGCAGCCGGATCGCTTCTCTGGTTGAGGCACTGACTGGTGCGTCTTTCCTGCCATCTCTGCCACAGAAAAGCGGGGCTCAGCCACACGTGGTCAGAACAGAGCAGGCAGTGGGATGGCCAGCATCCCTGGATCAGTCCCAGGAGGAGCGGTGCCGGCAGAACGGGGTCGCAGGGTCGCCGCCCGTAGGGTTTTACTGGCGGAAGTGCGAGCCCTGTGGGAAGAGCAGGGCGCCCAGCCCATAGTCCAGGAGGACTGGGGTGTAAAGCTGGTAGAAGAGCAGGAAGAGGCGGAAGAAGAGAAGGAGAAAGTGGAGGAGGCGGAGGAGGCTGAAGAAGACGAGGAGAAGAACGAAGAGGCGGAGGAGGGAGACAGAGACAAGGAAGAGGACGAGAATTATGTGGACAAAGAGGAGGAGGAGGACGGTGAGGAGGGCGCAGAAGTGGTCGCGGTATCTGTGAGTTCCCCACCGCGCGGTTTCGGTCCCTTCCCTTCTAGACCCCGTATTCGTTATAACGACCGAGTCCTGGCCGGCCGCACGCCGGCCACGCGGTGGTTAGGCGCTGCTCTTGGGAGCCCAGGGAGCCGGGAGAGAGAGGGGACCAGATGCTGGAAGGCGAGTACCAGGCAGAGGGCACCCCGCCCTGGAAGCTGCGGGAGCCTGCAGAGGGGGCGGCATCCTAGAAGGCAGAGGAACCTGCAGTGGCGGCAGCGGAGGCCGAGTTCTGGTTGGGCGAGGTCCTGGCTGATGCCTCCGAGTCCCGGGAGGCTGGGGCATGTGGACCCGACGACGGGGCCGAAGCGGGCGAGGGGCGGCCCAGACCTCAGGCCCTTGCAGCCCCTGCTGGGGCATCGGCCTCAAAGGCAGGCCGCACTCAGCGCTGGCCTCTGGCGGTTAGGCAGCGGGTCAAAGCTCTCAAAAACCTTCAGGCAAGATATGCACAAGTAGAAGCCCAATTCTCTAAAGACCTTTAGGATCTTGAGAAAAAGTATGCTGCCTTCTACCACCCGAGGGGCAAACAAATGGCATACCTCACTTTTGGCTGACGGGCTTCTAAAAACGTAAAGATTCTCAGTAGGATGACCTGAGAAAATGATGAAATGGCACAGGGGCACTTTTCAGTGGTTGAGGAATCAATGAGCTTCGCGGTAGAATTTGTCTTTAAATCGGGCGAACATTTTCCAGTGACGTTCTGGCAGAAACATACAAACATGCTCTCAGGATCAGATGATTTCGATCCCTTCTCCAAAGGGCCAGAAGTAATCAGCAGCACAGTGTGTGAGATCTACTGGAAAGAGGGGGAAAATGTTGTGAAAACTGTCAAGCAGCAGAAGTATGAGGGCCATGGAAGTGTTGTATCAACCAGTAGAAACATGACCAGCTATTCTTTTTACTTCTTTATTTATTTTCTGACATATTTGTCTTTTCCAGATCCTCCCGAGGGCAGAGAACTAGATTCTGCTGCTGATTTTAAATCGGGAAATGTTGTCCACCACCTTGTGATGCCAAAGTCTGTATCATTCGACACTAAAGGAGAGAGTGAACATCAGTATGAAAACGCTGATGAAGAGAAAGAGGATGGAAATGAGAAACCAGAAGAAGGACCCAAACTGGATATGGTCTCAGCAGAGGGCAGCTCTGGAGAATACAGGTATTATTGTATAGTGCAAGCATTCCTGACATATACCTGTTACTAACAGCTTTATGTTTTGTTTTGTTTACATCCTTAATCTACTTTTTATCTTTTTAACATCTTTATTGGAGTATAATTGCTTTACAGTGGTGTGTTAGTTTCTGCTTCATAACAAAGTGAATCAGCTCTAGTATACCTATATCCCCATTTCTCTTCCCTCTTGCATCTCCCTCCCACACTCCCTATCCCACCACTCTAGGTGGTCACAGAGGTCCGAGCTGATCTCCCTGTGCTATGCAGCTGCTTCTCACTAGCTATCTATCATGTTTTTAATAATTTTTGTAAAGTAAATAAGAAAAAATTGGTGAAGTTTAATTTTGGAAATACAGTTTAATGTACTTGTATTCTTGATGGTATAGAAGGAAGTGTGTTCTGAAATGTGTTTCATTTACAGCCACAAGTCGTTTGTCCTGTAGCCTTAAAACTACTACTGATGGGAAATTTATCAGACCTGGAAATAGAGACCTGTATTTTTTTAGAGGTCTAAAATATAGAGACCTATATTTTTAGAGAGTGGCCACGAGGAGAAGCAGCTAAAGCGACCAAGCTGTGCTCTAGCTGTACCTTCATCACGTGGCCACAGAAATGGAGTCTCTTGGAATAACAATGCCTTTGAGAAGGTGAAAGTAAAAAGTCAAGGATTTGACTTACAAAGTAGTAAAAATTTAAGGATTTCAAATAAGACTGCATTTCATGAGTAATTCACAAATATTACTTCAATTTAGATTTTTTATTCAAAAGAAAAGAAAATTAGCCATAGTAAGATTATTGGCTATCACTGAGTTGGTAATTCAATCTAAATTTCTTTTTCCTCTACCCATTCATCTTTTCCTTTCTCTCTCTCATCTCTCTCTCTCTCTCACAGTAACACACTCTTTCTTTCTCCCTTTCTTAATTTTTACACCTGCGGATGTTTGATAACAGCCTCTTTCTCATTTTACAGATACGGAAACCAGAGGTCTGGGAATATAAGGGATTTATGATTTGTGTAAGGAGCATAGGCCCTTAAGGGGGAAAGACATTTAAATCACAGAGTGGCCTTTCAAGAACAAAAGCTAGCATTTATAGTGGTGGGCAAGAGAGAGATGAGGTTGGTGTGATGAAATGCTGTGCACCCTGACAACCAAGGGTCTGGGTTACAAGAAGAAAACGTTTTGTTTTCTCCTTGGAGAGCCAATAGATGTTCATAATATTGACTCCTATTTAGAAAGTCCCTGGTGCATGTTATTGGTGTACAGTTGTTAATTGACTCTTCTCCCACCCTACAGTTGGAAGGCATAAAAAGAAGTGGACAGCGAAAGAAAAGATGAATTTGTTCTTCACGGATATTCTAGTTTTCATTAGCCCACAATACAAATGTTGTTTCAAAATTCAACATCCCAAAATGATATTAACTGACATCTGACTTTATTCTTACCTTTGACAGATAAATTTGACAGTATTGTTCACATTGAAAATAAAAGCTTGTTTGACATGAATAAGCTGCAGAGTTGGGTTTTTTTTTATATAAATAATACAGACTCCAGTGTATCTTGGTTCTATTTATTTCGGCCCACCTTACTGTCATTGAAAGGGATTTGTTTCAACTATTTGGTAAGCCTGTTTGACATCCCTTTATAGCAGCCTCAAATAAATTGAAATATTAGATTATAAACAACTTGTGTGGCAATAGAGATGGTGGCGCAGCCTCTAGTATATGTTACTGAAAGAAACTGATGGATGACCTAGCTTGCCTGGAGACCAGATGGTGCTAGTGGCCTGCCATGGAGCAGCAGCATCAGCGTCTGCTGGGAACGTGTTTGAAATGCAAATTCTCAGACCCTGCTCCAGACCTGCTGAATTGGATATTCTGAAGGTAGACTGCTAGCCATCAGGTTTTTACAAGTCCTCCAAGTGCTACTGAAGCACACTAAAGTTTCAGAACTGCTGCTTTAGAGCAATGGGGGAAACGTTTAACTACACCCACAGTAGGACCAGCCTTAATTCACTGACTTGGTACTATTGCAGGTAAACTGAACAGGATGGTGAGATCTGGACTGAGGAAGACACTAGAATTCTCAGGGGCCTGAGACACAAAGGCCTCCGGGAGGGATGTGTTAGTTTCCTAGGGTTACCGTAACAAACTACCACAAAGCGGGTGGCTTAAAACAACCGAAATTTATTCTCTCACCGTTCTGGAGGCCAGAAGTCTGAGGTCAAGGTGTCGGCAGGGTTGGTTCCTTCTGGAGGCTCGGAGGAAGGATCTGTTCCATGCCTCTCTCCTAGTTGCTGGTGGTTGCTGTCAATCCTTGGCCTCATTTGGCTTGTATATGCACGATTCCACTCTCTTTCTTCATCTTTACATAGTGTTTTCCCCTGTGTCTCTGTTTCTGTGTTCTTTCTCTTCTTATAAGGACACCAGTCATATTGGATTAAGGGCCCACCCTAATCCAGTATGACCTCATCTGATCTTTATTACACCTGCAAATACCCTCTTTCCAAATAAGGTCACATTTACAGGTTGCGGGGGTCAAGACCTCAACATGTCTTTTGCGGGGACACAATTCAGCTTATAACAAGGGGCAAAGATTCAGTAGTGGAAGGGACGAATTGGTAAAGGAGAAACCTAGTTCCAAAACGATAAAAGCATTATGATACCATGCACATATGAAGTTTAAAGACATGCAAAATTACTAGGTTGATTATAGATACATCTATTTGTAGTAAAAGGCATACATAGGAGTAATGCATACATATGTAGTATGCAGAAAGGTGTGTATGAGACCAATAAACTTACTTAAGACAGTGGTTAAATCTATAGAAAAAGACGGAGAATTCAGTTGGGGAGAGGTACACTGGGTTTCAATTTTATTTGTAAGCTTATGTTTCTTAAGACGGCTGATGGTTGCATGGGTGTCGCATTTTCAGACCTTTGTCGAGGTCTGAAATATGTCCTAATTTAAAGAAAATTAAAAGAGGAAATGGGCCTAGTATCTGGAACCTCTTTAAGGGAAAAATGTGAAGTGGTACTTGAGCAGAGCAGAGGATCAGAGAAGGGGAGGACCAGGGGTTTGAGGGTAGAAGGCCTTATTTCTACATTCAGTTAAGGCTGCTTGAGAGCTTGCTAGTTAGCATCAATACCGCTTTCTGTTTTCTATGCTAGTTTCTCGCGTATGGAGAGTAGATTAACATTATTTATTTATGCGTGTATCTCCCCAGCTCCCTAAAGTGTGAGCTTCTGACTTGTTCGGAACGTAAAGGCTTTTATTGATTTCTCTCTCCTAAAGCACTGTGTTTTCTTCTTCGTAGATGCTTGATAAAGGTCTGTTAAAGTGAAGTGAGTGTAAGGTATCCACAACCCTTTCCCCTGTCACTGGTGTTGACATTTAAAAATGCGTTATCATGTAGTAACACAGAGTATTCCTCATGGCTAGAACAACAACAACAAAGGCACAAGGCCTTTTGTCACCATTGTTTAATGAAAGAACAGTCCAAGTAGAAATTTATCCATGTAGGGTCCCTGGAAAGTCCTCAAATTGGTTTGGTTCCTTATGGTTCATGCCATGCCGGCAGGGAGTGTGTGTGTGTATTTCTGTGTTAATATAGTTAGCGTATTAACTATAGTTAATAGTGAATATTAAAGGCCTTTACCTGGGCTGAAGAATTTTCGGAGGCTCACGTTATTTATTTATTATTATTTTTTGGCCACGTCGTGTGGCATGCAGGGTATTAGATCCCCGAACACGGTTGGAACCCGTGTCCCCTGCATTGGGAGCAGAGTGTTAACCACTGGACTGCCAGGGAAGTCCCGGGAGGTTCACTTTAGACAAACGCATGCACACCTCTTTTTGAGATAAGCCTGTTTTGGTGCATGCTCGGAGTCCATGTCCCTGGCCCTTACCGAGCTCCAGTTACCTAGGGCCCTGAATTTACTCCCCAGGTGGCCCCATGTCCCAAGCCCCAAGAGACATGTGTGTTCCTCTTCACTGCGTCTGTGCTTCTGAGGGCTGAGTGGCACTGTCAGTGTTATACTCTCAGGGCTGAGAGGTATCTACGAGGTGAAGGCTGCGTATCCAGGTAACAGGACAAGTGGGCTACGTTATCCACATGGATGCACCTGAAGCCTCTCATGTTGAGGGAGGAAGCTCAGGCTTGCTGCTCTGAGGGTTTGCTGTAGCTCTAACATATCAGGCTTCTCTGAGTCTCTGACAGACGGTCCCTAAATCAATCAGGGACAAATCCTGCATCTCCTGCTTCTCTGGGTGTTTGTGGGTTTTCCTGTATCCTCATGTATAAAATATGTTTTCAGTGAGTCCTTCTGCCTTGAAAACTTTGTGCTTCTTCTAGGAAAAGACCTGTCTTGTCCCTCTCTGCCTCGTCCAGGAAAGCTTAGGGTATTCTGATATTTTCCTTGGTTATGGCCCCATCTTCTGAAAGGATTTGATCCAAAAACTCTCCTTTTATTCCACTACCTGAGAGGTGACCATTGGGAAAAAACAGAGGGGTAGGGTGGGTGCCGGAGTTGGAAACAGTGTTCTGTCCGAGTTAGGGATATGCTAATGACACTAAAGTTAGTGATGAAGAATCACTTTTACTCTAAGCCGCCTAGTTTCAGATGCTTATAACTCCAAGGAATACAAATGAGAACACGTTTACAAGTCTAACAGGGCAGGATTCCCAGACAATGGTGTTTTGTGCAATGTGGTATTATCCAGTCCCGTGAATCACATCATATAGTAGGATCGGCTTTGAGGCATAAAATGTACATTTCTTAGAAGTCTGAGCAATGAATTATGTGTGTTTATAGATAAGGAATTGATTTCATCCCCAAATCTATGAAGAAAATGAGTTTAAAACGTTTTGAAGAGGTACCTAAAAGTTGACTCTTCCCTCTCTCTCCCTGTCTTTCTCTTTCTCTCATCCAATTATTTACTCTGCTGCCTTTCTCTCTGTTTTCCTGCCTTATTTTAGACCTCATCACTTCCTGACAAATTATGAACTGTTTCATGTATACAGAAGATAATACAGCATGTATGTAAGGTATATCATAATAATATAGAAACCTGTGTACCCAGCACCAAGCTTGTGAACTAGAACACGGCTAATGCCTTGGAAGTCCACCTGTGCCCTTCCAGATTCCTCCCCTCATTCCTTCCCAGAGGTAACCACAATCCTGAACTTTGTTAATAATTCACATTTTTATACATTCACTGCAGAGGAATATTCCTTTAAATAATGTTATTTCTTGTCCATTTTGGACTTTATGTAGATCTAATTATACTAGATGTATTACTTGTCTTGCTCTTTCTCTACCCCCCCCAATTTTGTGTTTGTGATCTTTATCCATGTTGATGTGTGCAACTGTAGTAATCACTTTTCATTGCTGTATACTTATCCACCATATGAAAATTCCACAGTGTGTCTCCTTCCTGTTGATGGACATGTGGCTTGTTTCCAGGTTTATGCTTTTGCAAATTATTTTGCGACGAACTTTCTCATTATATCCCCGTATGCCCACATACAAGAGTTTCTCTACTTTCTCAGTTGAGGGCAATTTTACGCACTACCCCTCCGCCCCAACCAGGGAGACATTTGATAACCTCTGGAAACCTTTTGGTTGTCATAACTGAGGGTGTGCTACTGGCATATAGTGGGTGGAGGACAAGGATACTGCTAAACATCCTACAATGCACAGGACAGTTCTCTACAGCCCAGAATTATCTTTTCCATAATGTCAACAGTTGAGAAACCCTGATCTACAGTATAGGCCTAAACATGAAATTCCTGGGTCGTAGGGTCTGCCCACGTTCAACCTTACTAGGTAACACCAATTATCTTTCAAAACGGTTGTACTAGTTCATATTCCCCTCAGCACAGGATGAGATTTCTATTTGTTCCACATTCTTGCCAACTCTTAGTATCATTACCTTCATTACTTCTTGCCTGAACTTTGCCCTAGTCTCCTAACCTCCTACGTCCATATTTTTCCCCACAGATACATGCTTCATGTACTTGCTAAGTCAACCTTCCTAAAACCCAACTCTGGCCATGCCAGATTCCTGTAAGAAAATTTTGATGACTCTACTGCATACACAATAAACTTGGCATTTAAGACGCACACAAAAGGGCCCACTAGCTCTGTAGACCTAGTAATACCAACTTATTAGGTGGTATTCAAATAAGCCCTGCCCTTTCTCTGCTCTCTGCAGCATGTCTGTTGTTGAAGACTTACCCTTTCTTAAGTCTCTTCTACATTCATTTCTATGTCCATTAATTCAGCCAGTTATTAATTCTTTTTAATTTACTGAGTATTTGTCTCTCTCTGTCTCACTTAGTTCCCTTAACATAATACCCTCCAAGTCCATCCATGTTGCTGCCAATGGCAAAATTCCTTTTTTATGGCTGATTAGTATTCTATATATACATCACATCTTCTTTCTCCATTCATCTGTTGATGGACACAGATTGCTTCCATACACTGGCAACTGTAAATGACACAGCTATGAACATTGGGGTGCATGCATCTTTTTGAATTCGTGTTTTTGTTTTCTACAGATAGATGCCCAGGAGTGGAATTGTTGGGTCGTATGGTAGTTCTAACAACTACAAACTAAAACTATTTTTAGTTTCCTGAGAAATATCCATACTGTTTTCCACAGTGGCTGCAACTCTTTACACTCCTGCGAATCTGTGTGGGATGGTTCCCTTTTCTACACATCCTCGCCAAAATTTGTTACGTGTGTCCTTTTGTGAGGTGATGTCTCATTGTGATTTTGATTTGCATTTCCCTGATGATTAGTGATGTTGAACATGTTTGCATGTGTCTATTGGCCATTTGCATTTCCCCAGAGACTGCAGTGGAGACTTCATTCTTAAGGCTACAAGAAGCCATCAAGGGGCTCTAATTTGGGAAGTAATTTGTGTTTTAGACATGTCACTCTGAAAGCAATGTGAAGAAAGGATCAGAGAGGAGCAAGAATGGAGTGCTCATTAAAGCAGTGATTTATGTGAGAGATGCTGAAGTCCTAGACTAAGGTAGGGGTATTGGAAACACATGAAGAAGTGTATAGAACTGAAAGTCAACAGTTGATTGGCTATGGGTGATAACTGGATGTGGAGATACAGAAGGTGTTATAAGCGTAGAAGAATAAGCGGTGCTTGATGTATTGACAACTTAATATGCCTGAGTGTGAGCAGGGAAAGAGGAGAAACCCCAGGGAATTCCCTGGCGGTCCAGTTGTTAGGACTCGGCAGTGGCCGGGAGCCCGGGTTCCATCCTGGGTCGGGGAACTAAGATCCCAGCAAGCTGCGTGGCACGGCCATAAAAAAAAAAATAGGGAGAAACCCCAAACCAAGTCAATGGTGACAGGAGGGAGAGACAGAAGAGGGAGAGTGCAGATGTGCAGAAAATAGAGAGGCCAAGGAATAGGAGGGCTCAGTGAGATAAAAGAGCACATGTAGAGAGTGTAGAAGAATGAGAGAGCAGCATGTCTAGGGGCTTGCGGTCCAACACTGGGATATTTTCATTTTAGATGTGAGAGGTAGAGTAGTTTAGGGTGAAGAATAAACCAGAGTGTGTCTGTGAGAGAGTTTGGCTAGTATGTTGTACAGATGTTCACTGGAAATGAGAACGTCCAATTGTTGAGTGATTGACGTGGAAGTTGGAGTCCTCTGGACGGTGGTAGGTTGGGGCAGAGAGCAGTCGATGGCTAGGGCCAGTGGATGATAGCGTGAGGGAGTTACAGAAGGTGGCGTAGCAGGATAGCTTAAACCTCAAGGATAAATGTTATGACCGTAGGGACTGATAGATACGTTAACAATGAGAGCTGGAGATTTTAACCCACCACTCTCAGAACATGTCCAAGCAAACAGAAATAAGCAGTGATATCAAAGGCCTAAACACAATAATAAATTTGAGCTATTAGATAATATAAAACTTCATACCCAACAAACAAAGAACATAAATTCTTTTGAGCTATTGACCGTATACAGAAATAGACCTTAAGAAGAAAAAGGAAGCCTCAATAAACTGCAAAGGATCACTAGTGTGAAATCTAGGCTCTCTGCTCATAATGCTTAACGCAGAGGTTAATAACACAGAGGTAGCTTTAAAACACCCAAATGTTTGGAAACAAAATAGCATACTACTAACTAATCCTTGGATTGAAGGAAATCAAGAAATATTTAGAACTGAATAACGGGAATATTCAGTATCCCTCAAAGTTTAAGATATATTTACCCTAGACCCAGTAATACTACCACTAGGCGCTTCGCCTAGAGAACCCCATGCCCATGCAAACCAGATGACAAGGCCAAGGATGCCCAGAGCTGCATTGTTTGTAATAGTCCAAAAGTGGACACAACCCAAGTTCAGAAACTAGTTGGGTAGGTATATGCAGTGATATGTCCATCAGTGGAATGTCATACAGCAAAGGAAACGAACAAACTTGGCTACATACAAGTTGGATGAATCTTATGAATCAAGGTATCAAGCCAAAAAAAATAGAAAAGAACAGACACACACAGGAATATATTCTATAGGAGGCCACTTTTACAAAGCACAAAAACAGGCATGCATAAATAAATTACAAGAGCCTACAAAATACCTGGGTGTATGAGGGAAAAGCACGAGAGACTTTTGCACGGGGGGGTGGTCGTGTTTGGTTTAACTCAAGTAGTAGTTATAATTTCCAAAACTGTCTTCCTGAATAATACCACAGAACTGGTACAATCAGGAGGGTGGAACGTGAGGAAGCCGTTGGACCACTCTGTTTCTGCTGAGAGCATCACAAATTTTGGCTTTGAGGCCACATTGCCTCCTTCCTCCGTCTATACAAAGTTGATGTCCCATGCCTTGCCTTTTGATACCCACAAAACTAGGAACTGTACCCTGGGACCTCTATTGTTACTGCTGCAGGAGATGCGAAAGTTTCTGAGCCCATGCTCACTGAGAGAAACCAGAAACCCCAGAAGCAGCATAGACTCCACCTTCCTGCTCCTACCAACTCTCATGGGGGTTTATTATCTGCTTGGCAGAGGCTAAGTTATGTGTGCAATCCAGGCCATAAGGGCGGGAGTTCAGGAAATGTAGACTTGGCTTGCAACGTCGATCAAGCCTTACCTGCTGTGATTGGGATTGTAATGGAGTCAAGTGAGCTAATCTACGATATTTGCCACAGGATATAAAACTGGAAGTGGGGAAGCCAATTAGGAGGCTATTGGAGTGGTCCACCTGAGAGACGATGGGGACTTGGACCAGAGTGACAAAAGCAAAGGTGTTAGAAAGTGGTTGGATTTATATTTTACTCAGAAAATAGGACTTGTCTATAAATTATGGCCGGGTTGAGGGAAAGACATAAAAGTGTGAAGATTAATACTTCCTTTCACTCCTGCCCCAGACATCCAGTTTTCTTTGCAAACCCTCCAGCCTGGTTCAGGAGCCCCTCTTACGTATATCACTGCACCATGTGTTTTGGAATTCCTTGGCTCATCATTTATATTTCTACTAAAGAGTCGTTTCCCTAGGGGCAGACCGTGTGCATTGTGAACACATTTGGGTAGTCAGAAACTGGAATCCAACCCCAAGGGAGGGGCACGGGACTGAGGCTTACTCAAGTCAACACACATTATGTTCCGCTAAACTTCCACTTTGCTCTTCATGGGAGTGATTGCCCTAAGCACACTTATCCCTCATTATAGTAAATCAGAAAGACAAAGACATTCTGCATTTTGCCCTGTGCTCCACTGTGAACAAGGCTGTATCCACATGAATATCTGAGACAAAGCTGCTGACGGAAAGGTATAAATGCTGAAGCTGCTCTAGGAGCTACTTGAGAGTCTTAACTGAAAAGTAAAGGGGAAACATTAGTTGGTTTGAAATGGACTAAGAGCTTTGAACAAAGTTATAGTTGAAACCACTTAAATTCTGTGATGACAACGGAACACAAAGTCCAGCCATTAGAAGTGATAAGGTAAGGTGATACGGTGGTTCCATGTCACTCAGGGGTTTGACACCCCTACTGGGTGAGCCAGAAACTGCTTCAGGTCTCCCAAAGGAAAACTATGATGAACAGTCAGATGCTTCATCCCTTGCCACTTGTAAATTAAGAGGGTAAAGTAGTACTTTTAAAGTGAATTTATTGTGACTCATTGAGCTTAGTAATTTGTATATTCTTTGGGGTTCTAAACGCTTCCTGGAGCCTGTGTGGGAAAGGGCCTTTTCTCATCTCCGGGATTCCAGGAGCTTCTAGCTGGGGCAGACTCATTTGGGACATATCTTAGGCACTGGCTCCCCCTGGAGTGCAAGGGTTGGAGAACCCTTGTAGACACCTCCCCCTGCCCCTAGTCAGGGTCACACAGCTCATCTCAGGAGCTATGGATAATAGGGCCAGGCTGCGCCCATGACCCATGTTTCTTCTTCTAGTCAGCTTCAGTGATCCCTATTTTTCCTTCTCGTTCGTCGTATTAAGTGGCCAGAAAATAAATGGCCACGTAACTCTAGAAGAAGAAGAGTTTCCATGTTTTGAGCACTGATTGTATGATTGGCCATAATAATTTAGGTGCTTTCCATGAATTGACTCATTGTAGCCTCTAAAGAAGTCCTATTATTATCTTACTCTAGAGATGAAGAAAGTGAGGCACAGAGCAGCTATGTAAGTTGCTTAAGATTCCACGGCGAGTGAGTGACACAGGTGAAATTCAAACCCAGGCAGTCTGGCTTCAGAGTCTAAGCTCTGACTTCTACTATATCATCTCCCCTCCTGGCTGGAAAACGGGAAGAATAATACCTACCTTACAGAGCTGAAGTGAGGATTAAATTATTATTATTAGTCCTCTGGAGGAGGTTGGCCGTTTTCTGATCAGTGGGATGGGGTAGAGAGTACATTTTGTCAATTAAGATCCACACATAATCCTCAAGGTGAAATAAGCGTTTCCATTTATTTTTAGTAAATTCAAAGTGAAGTTGTGTCTAAGCAAGGTGCCATAACAGTGCATTTCAGTGGAAAGAAGCTCTCTTCATGTTTGCATTAAATGGAACACAAGAAGGGTCACTCTGACTTCATTTCCATAGCTGACTCCTAAATAGGATCTGCAGGTCCACAGAGAAGCTTTTCCAGACCTAATAGCTCCTGGAATAGGTTCATGCACTTGAAATTCTTCCTTAGCCCAGTCAAGGTGACACATAAAGTTAACCTTCATAATTCCTATGGAGAATACTCACCCCTGTCATAGCCCATAAGATGACATACTTATAGGGTGACGACCTTCCATGTATGACTAAGACAATTTGAACAGCTCCTAGGTGTCAGGGTGCTCTAAGAAATAGGTTTGGTAGCAAATGTTTTTTATTAATGAAGGATGGAATGGATAACGTTTATAAAATAGTCTTTCATGCTAAGTCTGAGAGAAAGGTATTCTAAAGACCAGCGTCCAGAGGCCCATCCCCTTGTCTTTATTTCTTCTGCTCCTGCCCAAGGTCAAGATTCATTATCTCTCACTTGGATCCTTAACATAGCCTTCATTCTTTCTGATGTCCTGCACTCTCATGATGATGCGTCCAGGAGTGAATTTCTGTTTTCTATGCTGATGAGAATTCAATGAGCTTCTAGTATCTGTGGATTGGTGCATTTCATCTGCTCGGGAAAATGTTTGGCCATCATCTTCTTTCCCATTTCTCACTCGTGTCCTTCTAGGATTTAAATTAAATGTATATTAGACTTCTTCACTCTATTCATTGTGTCTCTTATCCTACATTTCTTTTCATAAAATTCACTTCTCCAGGCAGAATTCTGGATGATTTCTTTTGATCTGTCTTCTAATTCAATAATTCTCTCTTAGGTTTATTTCTCTTCATCGCATTTATCATCATCTAATGATTATGTTTAGTGTTGTGTTGAACGCATCCATTGAACCCTCAATCGTTATACTTTTTTAGTCCTAGATGTCCTATTTGATTCTTTTTCAATTGGCTATGCCACATTTTAGGATTTTCTGTTCCCTGAAAATATTTTAAAGCTTATTTCTTAATTTTTTGAACTATAGTAAGCCATAGTGATTATAGTCTGGGTCTCATAGTTCTGATATCTGAAATATCTGTGAATTTGTTTTCATTGTCTATTTTTTCTTTGGGCTGTCACTTACAATGTATTTTTTTTCCTTATGTGTCCACTTATCTTTGACTATGTGCCAATATATTATTGAAAAATTATTTATCGGAATGATATCAGGCATGGGAAGACAGAACCTTCCTGCAGAGAGCATTTTCACCTGCTTCTGCTAAATGCCTGGGGTCACTACCTGTCCAAGACCACTTTAATCCAAGTTCAGGGCTTGAAGTTCCTCGGATCACTCTGGTGATGGATACCTAGACTGCAAGTCCATGCCAGGGCTTGTTGCTTCTGGTTCACCATTATCCCAAAGGGGTAGCCACTTCTTTTCAGCTTAGAGTGGCTGGAGGGCTTATCAGATCCACTCAATGGGGGTGAGGACTTCAACTTTTGGTCTCTTTTCCCATCAGGCCGCCAAAACCACAGCTCAGTGTCGCACTTCTTCCTTCTGGATCCACCTAATGCCCTCAGGCAAAAGTGGCTTTGAGTGCTGGGCTTTCCTATTTGGGTTTTTGCTTTCTTCTAGATTTTAGCCTCAGAGTTTCTTAGCGCTTAATGAAGATAATTTCTTTTCACATTTCACCCAGTATTTTTTAGTTGTCCTCATTGCGATGGTGAGTGCAAATGACTTAGCCTGCCATTACTCGGAGCAGAAGTGTGCACCACCCTTCTAACTTCTCTCCTTGTCCCCAGTCTCTCTTTCTTCCAGTTCTTCCTCCAGAAAGTAACTGAAAGTTTCTTCCTGATGGTGTCATTTTCCTGCACAAAGCCTCCAAAACCTTACTGTTGAATGTAAGATAGAAATCAAATTCCTTACTTTGGACAATCAGATCTAAAACTCTCTTTCTGAGAAACTACTGTATAGCACAGGGAACTCTACTCAGTACTCCGTGGTGACCTAAATGCAAAGGAAATCTAAAAAAGATGGGATATGTGTATACATATAACCGATTCATGTTGCTGTAAAGCAGAAACTAAGACAACATTGTAAAGGAACTATACTGCAATAAAAATTAACTTAAAAAAAAAGAAGAGATGGAAATGAAAAATGGAGTATGTGGAATAGGTTATGGAGAGAAAGGTTGAGGATGAAAAGTTCTCTGCCAATCATCAGAAGACTTTGAACTTTTTAAAGTAAGAAAATGATGTGATTTTTTTTGGGTTTACACATGGCACTTTGTGGGCAGTATGGAAATTGGGTAGGTGTCCTAAAGAGAATGTTTGCATTCCCCCCAAATCTATGTGTTGAAATGCTAATCCCCAAGATAACGGTATTAGTAGGTGGGGTCTCTGGGAGGTGCCTAAGTCATAAGGTTGGAACCCTCATGAATGAGATTAGTGCCTTATTTAAGAGGGTCCAGAGAGATACTTTGCCCCTTCCACCATGTGAGGACATCTTGACAAGTTGCCATCTATGATCCAGGAAGTGGCCTTCACCAGACACCAAAGCTGCTGGTGCCTTGATCTTGGACTAACCAGCGTCTAGGACTGTGAAAAATAAATGTTTGCTGTTTATAAGTAAAAAAAAAAAATACAGTGAAACTCTCCTTCTTAGCTTCAGTTATTCACCGAGGAGGTATTTTCTGTGCACTGAATGTGTGGCCATCATTAGGCCAGGTGCCACCTATTCTTTTGCTTCTTACCTATTTGGCCTCTTGCCTTACCTCCCAATCCACCTCATACTCTAGACAAACTGAAATATTCGCAGTCATGTGTCAGAGCTGGGTCAGAACACAGATGGGCTAACTCCTAGGTCAGTGACCTGTCTTCTACACCCTGATCCCATATTCATGTTTAATTCCATTCAATGTGGATACTTATGTACATTCTAATAAATGAACTAGACAAAAACTCAACAACTGCAAATTGTACTAGCTTTTTCGTATTCCTTGCTGCCTTTGGGGCTCTTTGTCATGTGAGTGTGGGACGTAAGCTTTGGAAATAAATTCATTTTTGCCATCAAGTTTTTGGCCATCTCCATAGTCACAAGGACGCCTAGGAAAAAAAGAAAACTTGAGGCTTGCTTTTCCTGTCAGTTGAGACACTGATTGCAGAATTTGATTCCACGAGTAGGAATAACCTGCTTCCAAACAAAACAATTCCCACATGCCAGTGGCTGCATGAGATAACAGTCAAAGCTGACTTTCACTGGAAAAACACACTTTTCTGGAAGTGGGCCAACCTAGAGATAGGGTTCTAGTTTTGCATTTTGCCACTGTATAACCTTGGGCCCATCCACCCTCCTCTAGGCTTCAGTCCCCACCCCTCCCAGCCCATATACAATTCAGATGCTTGGACAAACGGATCTGAAATGGCCTTTTCATTTTTGACAAGCAAGTATTGTCTCTACGAGGATGCCTTAGTGACCAGAGACAAGGGGTGCAGGACTAAGAGCAGTAGGGCTGAGCTCACCTGACCCACTGCTGTTGTGATGGTTAGTTATAGAGGGATCCCCCACGTAAGTAAGTGGGTTAGTTCCATGCGGATCCGCCACGTAAGTGAGAAGAAAGCACTTACTGCAATAGAAGGAAAAAGAGGGGGAAAGGAGAGGGGAAACGAAGGTGTGAAGATGCTCTGCTGGTGAAGAGAAGGAAGGAAAATAAGAGACATTTTAAAAATGTGTGATTCTAAAATGGTAAAAAGAAATAAAAGAAAAAGAAAGGGGGTGCTGGAGAAGGGGTCAAGGTGGGGTAAAGAGTTAAATTTTTAGCTGTACAAAACACTCAGCCACCCCAGGAAGTTCCATGCAACTAATGCTTTGCAACATGCTGGGCACAAGCAGTCCCAACTCTTTTCACCAAATACTGAAGGAAAGGCGAAGGGGGAGAATGTTTGTTTGAATATTCTTGTTGACCAAGAGTGAACCTGAAATCCATTTTGATTTCAACACTTTTACATGGCATGCCTCACGAGGTCCAGCGCTGGTGAATATGACTGAGGTTTATCTGCTCATTGCCCATCTGGCTTATGTGCTCTGAAGAAGCCTCTTTCTGACCTTGCTTCAGCAAGTTACCTGAGATGGGAAGGACGAAGGGTAGTGAATGAGTGGAAGCATTTCCTCTTTCTCTGAGATATTTCTATTCTACGTGGCAATGTTCAGGGTAGCGGAAAGAATAGAAAACCTCTAGCAAGAATGTAAGGCTTTTTCCCCCCCATGCTGGGCCAGAATGCTGCAGCATTAGAGTGACCTGCTCTCCAGGGACTCACTGCCTTGAAGATCCGATACACTGACCGTTGCCTTCTTTTCCCCTTCAATGCTGTCAGCCAAGAACCCTCACTTCAACTGTGCATCCCTTAGCTATGGGAGGGGGGCTCCTGGAGCCCAATTTCTGTCCTGATGATGCGTCAGAGCCGTGTCACAAAACGCACTGGTTGCACCTCCTCTATGCCTTCCAGAGGACAGGCACTCTGGTTCACTGGAGGCCCGAGGGTCTGGGAATGACCACCAGTCAACTATGTCCTGATTCCTCAAAGGTGTCCAGTACTTTCAAACTGCACATAGAGCCTGGGTCGTCAAATTACTTCTTTCACCACAAAAAGCAAACTCATGGGCATACGCTGTTTCAAGTGAAAAGCATATTTTGCGTATTTGCAGAGGGGAGGCGCAGGGCGGGGTGCCCCACGCCGCCGACGCCCGGCCCAGCTCTCCAGCTGCCAAGGAGCTGGAGCTGCTGCTGAGGGAGGAATGACTACAGACGCCAGAAGGAGCACAGGGCTGGGCGGCACACAGCCTGTGCTAGGAGGCGGGACCGCGCATCTATTTGAAAAGCTCCTGGCGCCTGCCGCATTGGCTAAGCTCGCTTGCCATCAGAGTGGGCGGAGTCAGTTGTGCGCCGGGCCTCGGGCCCGCCCAGCGGCAGCCGGAAGTGCTTCAGACCCCGCGCTGTCCGCAGTGGCCGAGTGAGTAGTCGGGTTGGTACGTGGAGTGAAGCTGCTGGGCTGCTGCTCTTCTTGCCGCTGCCAGGCTCAGGGCCGCTGGTCGACCCCCACCCTCCGCGCTCCCCTTGGCCTCGATGTTCTCACCGTACAGGCGGCTCTTTGCAGAAGCACGAGCTCCTCGCCCCGCTCCTCTTGGTTATCCCGCGCCTCCCCTCGTTTGTCTTCCTCCCGGTCCGCAGCAGTCTCCAGGGTTCTTGGACGGTCGGAGCTATGGCGTCCCGACATGCGGCGGGCCGCTGTTTGCCTACTCCTCATCAGGACCCTGCCCTTGGAGGGCGACGACCCCCATCCCAGCTGCAACTTCCACTTTGGCTTCTAACCTCTCCTCGCCTGATGTTCCTGACGTCGTTCTGGACTTCTTTGATTGGTAAGCGGGGTCGCCAGGCTGCCATGAGCTGGGAGGGCGGTGGGTGAGTGGGCGACCTCTTAGAAGGAGACGGCTGGAGCAGACGTGGGCCTGGGCTTTTGAACGGCTGCCCACGCGCGCTGCCTGCTGGCCAGTCCCTAGAGGAGTTGGTGGTGGGGCTGGGCACGTCCAGCTGCGATGGAGCCCCCTTGTTTCAGGCCCTGTGTTGCCGTGGTACCTAATAGCGCTGAAATGGCGGGGGTCGGGGAGCTACCGCCCCAGGGTCCACCCCTCCATCTCCAGGGACTGAATTCTCCTCAGCCAGGTATACTGACCCCTGTGTGTGAGTGCGCGGGGAGGGGGTGATGGTGCGGTGAGGGCCCAAGTTAGTATTCCGCCGTGCTGAGTAGACGGCTGGTGAAACTGGGAGTGCCTCGAGCGGCCTAATCCCAGATTCTGCTGCCCACTCTGCTCCGCCAGATAGGGTCCTCTAGCAACAACCCTTGTTATTAAATGCACCGGATGCATTCCTGCTTATTATCCCTGAATAGTGTTTCCTTGTCAGCCAGCAGAACGATTCAAACAAGCCAATCACATCCTTGCTTAGGCACCAGGGGGTACCTCGCCCTCTCAGTACTGCAAAGCCCGCTTCCCACAGACCCTTCTGGTTCACCCTGTTCCAGAATGCAACCCCCACGTGTCCTGCATGGCCTGCGATGTCCTCCTCTCCTGGGCTGCCCAGGAGGTGGGTCAGTGGGCCTCCGAACCTGTCCCCATAACCACCCAGAAGGTCTGGACCACTCATGATTAGATGGAGATAAAACCCACAGCTGTAAATTTGCACTGCTAGAAATCTAAACTATTCTGACAGAATTTGTACAGAGAGTAAAGACAAAATAATAATAATAATTCCATGCAGCACAAGTGGCAGCACCATAGCAGAAGATGGCTTCAGTCCACCCACCTCTGGCTTGGGGGCCCAGTAATCTGCTGTGCCATTCTATTGCATATGCTTCTGTTGCAGTAGAAATCCTGATCATCCTAATGATAGGGAAAAGCAACCATGGCACTTTTGGGACGCAGTGATGAAATTAAATGCAACTTAAGCCAGAGTCCTTAAAACTTATTAAGCAACCATTGCCATAGGGGAGGCCCCTAACCCTAATGAAACTGATCTGATGCTCTCTGAAGGAAGAAATCTATAAATATGAGCAGATTAGAGAGGACACTGCCCTCACACACACACACACACACACACACACACACACACACACACAAAGTATATCCAGTGACAAACAAACAAGCAAAAAGAATCAGAGAGAAAGCAATCAGAAAACTTGTACATAGAGGGAGGAAACAATTTAAGTTGATACAAAGGTCCACAATTTAATCCAGTTGGAAATCTAGAATTTGCTAAAAGAATTTATAGCCTGGTGAGACCTTTGTCCTTGGCAGACAGCTGTCTTCTCACTGTGTCTTCATATGGCCTTTTCTTTGTTCAGTGTGGGGAGAGAGAGAGCTCTGTGGCTTCTGTTCGTCTTCTTATAAGGATACCCCCCTATTGGATTAGAGCTCCAAGCTCATGACCTTGTTTAACCTTGAAGGTCATATCTCCAAATATAGTCACATTGGGGGTTAGGGGTTCAACATAGCAATTTGAGGGGAACAGAGTTCAGTGCATAACATCTTTTTTTTTTACTTTTGGCTGTGTTGGGTCTTCGTTGCTGTGCGTGGGCTTTCTCTAGTTGCGGTGAATGGGGACTCCTCTTCGTTGAGGTAAACGGGCTTCTCACTGTGGTGGCTTCTCTTGTTGTGGGTGCGCGGGCTTCAGTAGTTCTGGCCCGCGGGCTCAGTAGTCGTGGTTCGCGGGCTCTAGAACTCAGGCTCAGTAGTTGTGGCACCACGGCATGTGGCATCTTCCCGGACCAGGGCTCGAACCCGTGTCCCCTGCATTGGCAGACGGGTTCTTAACCACTGCACCACCAGGGAAGCCCCATTCCATAACATCTTTTTTTTCTTTTTTTAATAACATGTTTATGGGAGTTTAATTGCTTTACACTGGTGTGTTACTTTCTGCTTTATAACAAAGTGAATCAGCTATACATATACATATGTCCCCATATCTCTTCCCTCTTGTGTCTCCCTCCCTCCCACCCTCCCTATCCCACCCCTCCAGGTGGTCACAAAGCACCAAGCTGATCTCCCTGTGCTCTGCGGCTCCTTCCCAGTAGCTTTCGGTTTTACATTTGGTAGTGTATATAAGTCCATGCCACTGTCTCATTTTGTCCCAGCTTACCCTTCCCCCTCCCCGTGTCCTCAAGTCCATTCTCTGTTAGGTGTGCGTCGTTATTCCCGTCCTGCCCCTAGGTTCTTTATGACCATTTTGGGTTTTTTCTGTTTTTGAGATTCCATATATATGTGTTAGCATTACGGTATTTGTTTTTCTCTTTCTGGCTTACTTCACTCTCTGTGACAGACTCTAGGTCCACCCACCTGACTAGAAATAAGTCAATTTCGTCTCTTTTTATGGCTGAGTAATATTCCATTGTATATATATGCCACATCTTCTTTATCTATTCATCTGTCGATGGACGCTTAGGTTTGTTCCATGTCCTGTCTGTTGTAAATAGAGCTGCAGTGAACATTGTGGTACATGACTCTTTTTGAATTATGGGTTTCTCAGGGTATATGCCCAGTAGTGGGATTGCTGGGTCGTTTGGTAGTTCTATTTTTAGCTCCTTGAGGAACCTCCATACTGTTCTCCATAGTGGCTGTATCAATTTACATTCCCACCAACAGCGCAGGAGGCTTCCCTTTTCTCCACACCCTCTCCAGCATTTATTGTTTGCAGACTTTTTGATGATGGCCATTCTGTCAGTCCCTAACATCTTGATCTATATTTTGGGTATCTGTGAGGCAAGTGATTCCCAGAGTTCTAGAGGGCTGGGTATAGGGGAATTCAGGTGTTAGAGCACAGCCCCTACCCCTTGTATGATATCGTTTGGGGCAGTGGGCCCAAACACTGGTCGGTGTCAGGGAGTAGCTGCCTCCTTTCCTCCTTTCCATGTTCTCCTATATCTCAGCAGAGACTTAACAACCACAATTTAAAAACACCAAGCACATTCTCCCATTGTTTTAAGCAAGATAGCATCTCAGCAGGCATCCAGGGCCAGAAGGAGGGAACAGGGCCGAGGGCCAAGCTCTGGGGATTGTCAGGTGTGGAGAATCTTCATTATCTCTGAGGCACCTCATCACCATCTTTCGGACTCTGATCTGTTTACACCTGCTGCCTAAGGTGGGAGGGGGTGGGTTACATTACTTTTTTGGAATGCAAACCTGGGACATATGAGACAAACGAGGTCCCTGGATAGATTTGGCCAAATATTTGATGAAGAGGGGAGTGCAAGAACAACTTTAGACTTTCGTTATACAGAAGGGGGCACCGCAGGTGCTAAGTCTGGGGATGTCGTGTGTGTGTGTGTATGTGTGTGCACGTGTGTGCACGCACGCGTGTGAGTGTGTGTACTTGGGGAGCAGGGAGGACAGTAGGTGGGGTAGTTGCTCTCTGAATGGAGTGCGTGGCAGGGCTGGGGGAAGCGGAGAACAAAGCCAAACACTTCGGGGCAAGGTGTGTGTCCTAGGAGGTAACTTCCCTGCCTGGCCTGCAACTGCAGCATGCTCTGGAGAGGAAGGAAGCTCAGCCCGGGGGGGCAGGAGAAGAGGAAGGTGAGCATCTGCCAGGGGCCCATAGGTACCACGGGAGCAAGGTTAAAGTTGCTGGGGGTGTCTCGCTGGGAGAAAAGAGCACCTGGATAGAGATTTGCAACTTGATTCTGGAAGAGAGTGAGACTCTAGCAATCAAGGAGTGAACATACCGGCTTACATTTTGAATTGCTTTAATTGAAGGAAGAAAGAGGCAGCAGGAGAATGAGAGCTGACACTGGACAGAGTTGAGTAGAGACGTCAGGACAGAGAGGATGAGGGATGAGGGTCAAGAACAGTGAGGACAGGAAGGAGAACACTGCCTAGAGATAAGTGGTAGTCTCAAGAGCACTCAAAACCCATTCGAACCATTGCCTGCTCCACGGGCAAGTTGAGCCGAGCCCATCCCCGGGTCTGTGAGGTTATCAGCGGCAAGCAGGATCCAGGCGGTGGCACCTACCCTGGGAGAGTCACCTGCCATCACACCTGTTCCTCTTCTCAAGCAGGGCTTCGGGGAGAATGGGCCAAGGGCTTCAGAGTTTAGGGACCCCTAGATCTCCCTGTGAGGCCTCCCACTAGATTGAGTCGAACCTCTCTTTGTGTGTGAGGTGGAGGAGAGCCTCAGGGTTTAACCTGTTCTTCCTCTTCCCCCACAAGTTCGCAAGCAGAAGCCTTGGGAACTTTGTCCTGTTCAGGTTCAAAGAGGAGCTTTATTTTCCCTCGAGAAGGAAGGGGCAGTGAGAAGAGGAGGAGGAGGAGCGAGGGAAAGCTAGCAAAGCAGCTTCCCTCTGGGCAAGAGAACTGGAAGCCACAGTGTTGTGAAAAGCAGCTGCCTGAGGGCGTCGCCCAGCCCAGCACCTCCTATGACACAGGCACTCCCATATCGTGGAGTGAAGGAATAAATGAGACATTTTTTATTCTTCCTCCCTTCGCCTTTCCTTTGAACCCTGAACCTGTGATAGACACTAGGGAGAGAGAGACGTTGGAGCAGTGAAGTTCAAAGAGGAAGGGAAGTGGTTACCCGCACAACTTTTCTTGCCTTCCTGAGCTCATCAGAGAGGACAGTGATAGGTTATGGAGCTGAGGTCATCACTGCAAAGATGGGATTTAGGCACCTTATCTGGAGGCTTCTTGTCTTAGTTCTGGCCACTATAGCAAATATCCCATAGACTGAGTGGCAACAACAGACATTTATTTCTTATCCTTCTGGAGGCTGGGAAGTCCAAAACCAAGGTGCTGGGCATTTTGGTTTCCGGTGAGAGCGCTCTTCCTGGCTTGCTGATGACTGCCTTCTGGCTGTGTGCTCACACTGTGGAAAGAGAGAGAGTTCTGGCATCTCTTCCTCTTCTTGTAAGGGCACTAATCCCATCATGGGGAGCCCCCCCCCCATGACCTCACCTGAGCCTAATTACCTCCCAGATACCATCACACTGTTAGGCTTTCAACATGGATTTTGGAGGGTACACAAACATGCAGTCCGTAACACATGTTTTTTTAATTTATTTTAGTTTTTGGCTGTGTTTGGTCTTCGTTTCCTGCGCGTGGGCTGTCTGCGGTTGTGGCGAACGGGGGCTACTCTCCATTGAGGTGCGCGGGCTTCTCACTGCAGTGGCTTCTCTTGTTGCGGAGCCCGGGCTCTAGGCGCATGGGCTCCGGTAGTTGTGGCACACGGATTCAGTCGTTGTGGCTCGCGGGCTCTAGATCACAGGCTCAGTAGTTGTGGCGCACGGGCTTAGTTGCTCCACGGCATGTGGGACCTTCCCGGACCAGGGCTCAAACCCGTGTCCCCTGCATTGGCAGGCGGATTCGTAACCACTGCACCACCAGGGAAGCCCAGTCTGTAACACTTTGAATTTTCCTGTTAGAGATGTATGGATACTTTAGCTAAGTTCGCACACTGATCACTGCTAGCATATAAGGCGGCCCCTCTGGGCAGATAAGTAGAACAAGTTTCCCTTCTTCTGGGCTGCATTTCTGTGCCAGGACACATGGCTTGATGAGGGGAATGTGGACTGCATTTCAGCTCCCGTTTGCTCTTTTAGCTGGGAGCCCTTGGACAGGGCTCTGTGCTGGCCCTTTAGGGTCCTCAGGATTCCACCGAAAGGGATGGAATTGCCTGAGTGGCACTGAATGGTCTAGAATGAGAAGTACGACCCTGGGATTGGTGGGGTCCGTGGCTCCCCGGCCCTGCTGGGTTTTGTTAACTGTCTTACACAGCTTCCATTCTCTAAAGGCATGTGAGGGGTGCAAAAGGTTGTAATGAAGGACTGTGTTTATAGGAACCCCTGTCCCTACATAGCACATTGCTGGGGCTTGTTCAGAGTAACCCTAAATGCTGGCGTCTGGGATTTGCCCTAACACAGAAACCCATTTACTTCTCAGTTGTCATTCAGACAATTATTCCCAGTAGAACTTTGCTTTCTGAAGCATTAGGCTTGGAGTAACACATTTCTGTCTTTGCAGCTCAGCTTCTGGGCAGTTATCCTTCAGGGAAGCCAGCAGGTTGAATCACAAGAGTCACACAGGTTTCTATAGCAGCAGTGTGATGTAATACACAGAGAATAATATGGCCTAGCTGTAGAGCTGGTTAAAGACAGCTTTGAGCCAATAGAAAATAAAAACTTCTTTGTGCACGGTGCCTTACAGTTCACTATATGGACCTGGGGTTCTGAGAAAAAAGAAACACACTCAAACGCATGCTCACACATTCACTCACACTTACACATTAAATCTGTAATGCGTATAAGCATTCTCACACATTCACTTACACAAACACTCACATGCTGACCCATTCACGCACAAATATAGTTACACATGCTCTTAACATTTTCACATCAACATGTTCACACACGTGGACATGCTCACCCATTTTTCACACAGGAACATGCTGGTGCATTCACACGTAGACTCCTACACTCGCATTCACTCACACGTGAACATGCTCGCACACGGACGTACCTGCATATGTACTGAAACAAATGTGCTCAAACGCATACACACTCACAGATCACTCACACGTGAACAGGTTCACACGTTCACACAAATGAACATGCTCACATGTACGTGCATATTAACTCAGTCACACACAAGAACGTGCTCACACCCTGACAGACACAATAACATCCACTCACAAACTCAGTCACTCACACACAGACATGCTCACATACACTCATACTCACACATCCACTCACACACATGATCACACTGATGCTGTCTCACACACATAAAATCATACATTCATTCACACTTGCACATGAACATACACCTATCGACTCACAGTCATTCCCACACGAACACACTCACGCATTCAGTCACCCATAGGAGCACATTCTCACATTCCTTCACACGAATGAGCACACTCACATTAACATGCGTATATGCGCAAACATGCTGACACATTCACTCACACGTAGATGCACTCATGTCCAATCACGGGACACTCACACAGTCATGCAAACTAAGGTGTTAACATTGTCACCAACGTGAACATGTTCTTACACACAAAACTGCTCCTCCATTTACTCACACATGAACATGTTCATATGTTAATCCACACATGAATACAGTCACATAGTCACATTCATGAATGTACACATATTAACACACATTTCAGTACAATTACACATATACTAACATGTTCATTCCCACAGATACCCATATTCACACATTCACTGAATGAATATATTCACACTTTAACATACTCAAACACAGAAAAACCTTACACATTTATTGACACAAAGGAAAATGTTCACATAAATGCACATCCTTATATTCGATCACACACACAAAGCTGCTCAGACACTCATGAGCACAAGAAGACATTAACATGATCAAACAAACATATTGACATATTCACTCACATGAACTTGCTCACAGATCAATTCGCATGTACAGACACACCCCACATACACTTACAACTTCACTTAAAATTATACATCGTGCTCACATACGTAAACTTGCTTACACATTCAGTTGCACACAGGAAAAATAATTATACATTAATACCTTCACACACACCAGCTTATTCATACATTAATTAGTACATGTGAACATGCTCCCTTACATGCACATGCTCACACACCTAGATATGAATGAATACACAAATTCATTTAAACACACACAAAACCTTTCACACTTGCACATTAACATGCCCAAAACACAAACGTGTTCAAACTTTCATTTACATATGTTCATGCTCAAACACACAAGTATACTCAGACATTCACCCACACATGAACATACCTAAACATTAACATTCCCAGACACACAAACGTGCTCACGTTATCTCACTAACAAGTGGACACTCCCACTTTCACTCACATTCGCACATAAACACACACACACATTCTCATGGACTTACATATGGACATGACTGCACACTCACACACACTCACTCCCTACGGCCACTCACACACATTCACACATGGACATGCTTTCACCTTTATTTAAAAAATAACATTCACACACACACATCACTCATGCATGAACAAGTTCACACACATGAACACGTTCACATATTCACACAGCCTACGTGCTCATAAACCCACATGCTCTCACGTTTATTTAAAAAACAGCATTCACGCACACCCCAAAAACACTCATGCACAGACATGGACACGATCAGACTTTCACATATAGACAGGATCATACTCACTCACACAGTGTCTCACATGCAAACTCACATACCCTCACACACTCACAGTTGCACATAGACATGCTCACATTATCACTTCTACACAAATGAACTCACTTTTAATCACAAACATAATCGCATTGACTCACAGAAAAGAGCACACACATGAACATGCCCCTACACAAAAGTATGTTTACATATTCATTAACACACACATGTTCCTGTATTCACTTAAACTTGCATTTTAATAATATTCACCCATATATGTGTGTGTGTGTGTGTGTATATATATGCTCCTGCATTTACTGACATAAATATTTTTGCACATTTACTCAGACACAAATGTACAAAAAGACAAATACAAAGCATGCATTCACTCACATTCATGAACATACCTGATATGCTTCCACATTCATTCAAACACGGGAACATGGTCACATGTATATACTTACACAGTCATTTGCACACAAACATGAACATGTTCACATATGCACACATTGAACCTGTTCATAAACTCACAGGTACCCTCATTAACACAGTCGTGTACATGCATCTGATCAACATTCACACATACACATGCACTCATGCGTTCACTCAGAAATAGGTGCACACATTAACAAGCTCACAAAAATGAATACAGTTACACGTTCACTCACAGATGAACATGCTACCATCATGCACATACCTATAAATTCACTCATACACGTGAACACACACAAACACACATTACCACACTGACATGTGAACAGGCTCCATTCACTCTTACACACAGACATGATCACATACATCCACAAGTTACACATTCACTCATATGAACATGCTCACAGACTTACTCCCATTCATAGACAGACTGACACATGCACACATTCGTTCCAATACAAATATACTCAATTTAACATGGTGATGCATTCACTCACCCACCCGAATATGCCTCACGTATACGGTGTCACTCATGTATTTACTTACGTGCATCAGCCTACTCATCCTTAAGATGTTCACACCCTCACATGCACACTCAGTTGCACACACAAACACGGTTGCAAATTCCTTCACCCACATAGACATCCTTACATATAATCATTTGCACACACACATGAACATGCTCACATATACAAGTGTGATCACTATTCACTCACACCCACAGCGTATTCTTCACATGAACACATTCACAAATTCACTGAGATATAAGAAATGCTCACGTACTTGCACACAGCCAAAAATTCTCTAACATTGGAGCATATTCACTGACTCACGAGCATACTCACAAATTTCCTCACGTGCATAGACACACTCATATATGATCATACCCACATTCACTCACACAAAATCCTCGCATGTCCACTAACCTGTGAACATGTTTACAGATTCATTCACATACAGACATTCATATATGCTGACAACAGTACACTCAGTTTCACTTATACGTGCACAGGAACGTGCTCGCAAACAGCAACACTTTGATGCAGTCACTTGAACACAGATTTTCTCCAGTCATCACAAAGCTCACACCTTCACACACAGATACACTCAAACTCACAAGCATATTCTCATATATTCACGAAAATGCACTCACACATTAACAAGCTTACACAAATGAACAGTTACACGTTGACTCACTCATGAAAACGTGCTTACACATGCATTCCCTCAAACTTGGCTCCCACATTCACTCACACACACTCATATATGCTCACAGTTGCGTACTCACATTTCCCCACACACAGCACATTTACAAACAGCATCATACTCATACTCTGACAAGTGCATATGCTCACACTTACCATGAAGTTCACACGTTTTACTCACACACATAGGGATGCTCAGGTATACCCCCCCACACACACCTGCACGTTAACTCACAGAAATCTACTCCACTTTCACGTGCTCACAAACACACTCACTCACAGACACACACACGTACCAGTATGCTAACATCCATGCACGTGCTCACGAATTCACTCATACATATGAAAAGTCCCATTTACTTCAACACACAAACTCATATTTTAAAAGGCTCCCACGTTCGCTCTCACACCTGTGCTTATATACATGCGCAAGGTCCCATTCACTTGCACAAACATGCTCACACACTCCTTTGCTTACAATAACTGCTCACATTTCACTAGAATGTGCTGACACACTGAGTCACAGTCACTTACACTTACATACTTACACTCATTCCCTCACATACAGAGCTACATGCTCCCAACTAGGAATGTGCTCACCCTCACCAAGAGCCTCACACATTCACTCACATACACTCATACATTCATTCATTCAAATACACTAGTGTAGTTGACCCTTGAACGACACAGGGGTTAGGGGTGCTGACCCTCCACGTGCAGTTGAATACGTATAACGTATAGTCCGCCCTGTGTATATGAGGTTCCTCTGAATCCAGGGTTCTGCATCTGCTGATTCAACTAATCGCATATCGTGTAGTACGGTAGTATTTGCTATTGAAAACATCTGCATATACGTGGATCTGTGCTATTCAATCCCCTGTTGTTTAAGGGTCAGATGTATTTTTCAAATGTCAGACGGGAATTCCCTGGCGGTGTAGTGGTTAGGACTCAGCACTTTCACTGCCGTGGTCTGGGGTCAGTCCCTGGACGGGGAACTGACATCCTGCAAGCTGTGCAGCATGGCCCCCCCCAAAAAAAATATCAGGCAAATAAACATGCTTACATTTTCACTCACACCCACAAACATGCTCATATCCATGCACATGGTCACCTGTTTTCTCATGCATATGAAGATGCACAAACATTTACTTAATCACACAAATAAATTCCTATTAACACACTCATACTGTACTTGAAAAGGCTCACCCATTCATTCTCCAACACGGACATTGTTGTGTAAAGGAGCCAAAGTTGTCCTCTCTTTCCTTCTTCACAGCAGGCTGGAACCCATTAGCTCAAAAGCCCAGCCACACCAAACTCAAGTTTTACACATTCATTTGCTTTGAATATATTCCAAGTAAGTAGATTTTAATCCATTCAGAGCTTGCGTGCTTTGTATGCCATGCAAAACTGCAGCCAACACCTGTTAGCTATAGATAAGATAAAGCCTGTAGTTATAAAAGACCCCACAGCACTGCTGCCCTCTGGTACTCTCCGACCCAGAGGCTCCCCATCATGCTACTGAGTGGTGTCACCTAAACACACTAGTCCTCTCTCTGAACCTGCTCTTCCCTGGCATTTCCCTTGCTCTTCTTTCCTGAGTGGTGCTCCCACACAGTAGCCTCTGGAAGTTCTCCTGTTATTAAGACACTTCCCGTGCATGCAAAGCTGTGAAAGCGTCCTCCAGATAAAGGTCATCTTGTGCTACTGCCACTTTCTGGTGATACTTTAGTCTTTGATCAGCCCCTAAATCCCTCGCACTCATTACTCGTGTTGATGAGGAAAGTGGAGGATTTGGGTGATAATCAAGAAATCAATATAGGGTCCACCCAGTCAGGAGGAGTATCCATTGGCAAAACAATCCTGGACAGTCTTAAGTGGTTGGGACTCAAAATGTGGAACTCCCCCATGTCAGTTTGGCATGGCATTGCTCTGTGCTGTATTACACTTTATCTGTATGTATGGTGTCTCCCTGTGTGTCATTAGCCTGGTCAAGCAGCAGCAGCAGTATTTGAGCCAACCCATGCCACTGTAACTGAGTTTTGGGGATCAGAGGCACTGGGCTCCCCAAGAAAGATCCGCCCAGCCACCTGGGTCCCTCACTAGGCAGGTACTAGACGTTGTAAGACCTGTGGGCCCAAATAGGAAAAGGGGAGGAGTGCGGGCCTCTGGACCAAGAGTGGGCTACCTCTGATCCCATAACAGGCTCCCTGTAGCTGGGCTGGTGATCTGGGGTGCTCTGAGGTGAGAGGACATCCTCATGGCCGGGGCGCGGCTATGGCAGGTAAATGAGTCAATAAGGCAGAGGTGTCAGGCCGAGGCTGGTCTCTTAGGACATCTTTGTGAACAGCTAGCCTGTCTCTGCTGCTGTCTCACTCTGACCTGCTGTTGCAGATGGCATCTTTCTAGTCCCTCCCCCAAAGGATGTGGGCTAAAAAAAGCATTACTTAGAATGACTGAATGCACGGAAGTGAATATTCCTGCTGCTCCCAGGACTTGAAGGAGGTGGCTGTCTTTTTTGTTTTTTGTTCTTTTTGGCTGCACGGCACGTGGGATATCAGTTCCCTGACCAGGGATCGAAGCCGTGCCCACTGCAGTGGAAGCGCAGAGTCTTAACCACTGGACCGCCAGGGAAGTCCTGGAGGTGGCTGTCTTAATGAACACATGCTCCAAACCACAAGACGTGTCGGGCTCTGTTCACTGTTGTTTTTGCTTGGAGCCTTAACTCCTTTGGAAGTCGAGACAAATTGGAGAACCCTGGGAAAAGAGGTCTGGTGCCCTCTAGAAGAAAAGGCAGTGCAATACCATCCTGACAGTTATTTATCCTCTGTTTTGCTGGTAACCACTCACAAAGTAATAAAGACAGAAAAGACAAAGTAGGAGGGCTAAGGAGGTGAGGTGTGCTCTCATTTGGAGGAGGAAACGTATCCTTTCTCTCACCCATCCCTGAGTCCCAGTCTCTCCTTAGGGACATAGCCGAAGAGCCAAATGAAAAAAGGGCTCTCTGGCTGTATAGAATCTGGGGGACAGTGAGCTCCACCTAGCAGGGAATGTAATTAATCAATTGACTGCCATACTATGGGATGGGAAAATGGTGTCCCTACTGAAGTATCTCACGCAATTAGTGCAGAAGCTAGGAATGGTCCCGGAGGAGGCCTTGGAGATAGATAGATAGATAGACAGATAGATAGATAGATAGATAGATAAGTAGGTAGAGACGTTGTTGATGTAGATTTTTATTTCTTAGAATGCTGCCCACCCTACGTTAGGCCTCATAGTGATCCTGGGCAACCTCTTAAAGGAAAACATTAGCCTCCAACAGCTGGGGATGTTGGGATGGGCTTATCAGGCGACAGATGGCATGCAGCCTGGTGATTTGCCAAGTCTCGAGGAGGCTGAATTTTGTCCTGAGTCCACCAAGTTGTTTCTCAGGGGGTGCTCCTGAAAAGTGTAAGTCCTCTTTCCTGACAGTGATGGCTCATCCTGAGACAGTTCAAGAGGACATAGCTGCCCTGGATTTAACAGAAACTCACGAAAGACAAATTCAAAGTCAAGTGCTGCCTGTTAACAATACCCCACCTGGCCTAAATCAAAATTATTCTCCATAGAGCGATTGCCCCCTTCCTCGGCCAAATAAACCACTTAAAACCAGGCCCCCTCTTAAGCGTGAACCCTGAAATGAACTAGAGACATTGCTTGTATTGGACCCTAAGGGACAAGGAGCCCAGAGATATTAGATGATCTCTGGTAAATCTGTGGAGCAATTAAAATATTTACTAAAGTCAGACTCCAACCTGGCCAGGCTTTTCCTTCAGAGACAGCCTTACCTTCCATGTCTGCCCCTGACCTCTGCCAGTGGCAAGGACCTGCTCCCACATCAGGACCCATTGGTCTCAAAGCAGGCCTCTTCTGGCCGACAGTAGCCCTTTTACCACGTGAACTGTAAACTATTAACAACACTGGCTGGCTCTGGTGGACACAGGTGTCAAAGCTCCCTAATCCCAGGAAGCACTCATACTTTAAAGCGCCACCCCCCTCCCCGTGCCAGGAGATGCCGGGCTTTGGAGGAGAATTAATTGAAGCCATCATTATCTGCTTAGGGTTTTTTTTAACTTTCTGTGTGGCGTGCGGGCTTTTAGTTCTCCAACCAGTGATCGAACCCACGCCCCCTGCAGTGGACGTGCGGAGTCGACCGCTGGACCGCCAGGGAAGTCCCATCTGCTTAGCTTTTAATATGGGCTTAGTTTTACTAAAAGATGCTTCTGCGCTGGTTGTTCTCTGAGACTCTTTTCCCATTACTGGAATGGACTTCCTCAGTCAGCAGGTAACCTCATGAAACAAGCCTAAGGTTTCGATGCCACTGGTGGGCGCTGGCCAGCGGGAACCAGTTCACCTTCCTCTACCCGTGTAAGAGGTACTGAGTAAAAGGAAAGCACTGAAGGATTGTGGCCTGTCCTAGCTGACTTAGTTAAAGAAAGGAATGCATTCCCACCTTTCAGTTCTCTGGTATGGCCTGTGTTTAAAGCCACTTCTAATGAGTACAGGCTGTCTGTAGACTAGAGAGAGTTAAACAAGGCTGCTCCCTGTATTAGAGCCCCTCTACCATGAATTGTTCCCTTAATGAATGACAATCAGAATAACACTGGTGAATGGTTCAGTCATAGACTGGGCTAACATGTTCTCTTTGTTAAATATCACACTTTGCCTTCCCCTTGGAGGATCAACAGTACACCTTTCTCCCAGTGACCTGTGGGGTACATGAATGCCCCCGTGATTGCCCGTGGGATTTGCATTCGGGACCTAGATGCTTGCTCGGCGCCAGCCACCTCCTGCAGAGACTCAGCTCTGGCATTGTATCGATGATATCCTGGTCACTGGACCTGGCCAAGACTCTGTGTCACACACCATCACAGCTGTGAGTGAACACCTCCCTGAGAGGGGATGGGCAATTGCCCGCCATAAGGTACAAGGCACCTCCTAGGTTGTTAAATCTCCGGGCTATGTTTGAAACTCAGAAGGGTAAACTAGTCGCAGTTGGGTGAAAGAAAAGCTCCTAGTGCTCCAGCCAACCTCCCAGATTGGTAAAGAAGGCCCAACATTTGGTAGGCATGTTTGCATTCTGGTGCCAACCTCAAATATTTGCTGGCCCCCATCTACGGAGTCACCCATTGGCCCTCCACTTTTCCGTGGGGACCTGAGCCACAGCAGGCACTAGATAAACTAAAGAAGGCTACCATTTCAGCTCTCCCACTAGTGCTCTGAGGGCAGGACTTACAATTGGAAGTTTCGGCCACCCTAACGTTCACTTATGGGAGCCGCTGGACCAAATGTCCGTGGGCCTTTGGCATAAGTGACTCCCAGACTCAGTCCAAAGGTATTGGCCAGTGGAGAGGCAGCTTCTGGAGGTGCACTGAGCCCTTATTGAAACTGAAGGCTTTACTGGAGCAGAGCCAGTTGTCCTGTGGTTTGAGATTCCTGTTATGTCCTGGGTAATGGCAGAAGCTCCCCGTAGAGCAACAAAGGCCTCTGCTCAAATGATAATGGGATCTACTGGACTGAGCTAAAGCTGGCCCTACTAGAGTGCTGCAGCTCCATGAGAAAATCACCACATACCCTGCCACTGCAGTTAATTTACCATAACCTCCCGGCCTTCTATACAGGCCTTCCATTAGTGTATCCATGCAAGGCACAGGCCTCTCCTCATATTATTGAGGGCTTGACAGAATAGCTTTTACAGCCCTTGGGGCTGCCGCACAAGTTATCCCGTCAGACCAAAGTTCCCACATCCCTGTAAAGCAAACCAGCAATGGGCATTACAAGAAAACATTGCTTGGGGTTGTCACCTATCCTATCATCTTCCAGTAGCAGGGATCATGGAAAGACATAATGGACTTTTAACGCAAGGGCTGTTGAGAGAACTTGGAGGGCAGTAGCCCTTCAAGTGCTCAAAAATACTGCCCACGGTCCAGATTATATTAAGTTCATGCCCCTGTGGCATAACTACACCATATTTAAATTCACAACAAATGACGAGACGCCCAACAGAGACATTTCTATCTCTGCCGGTGTACACATCCACAGCAGACACGACCCGGTTGTCAGTTTTCACAGACATGGGAGCCCAGGCACTGCCACGCACAGAAAAGAAACTTTCACCAGGTACTTTCATCTTTCCTTTCTCCCTCATAGAAAACCCGGAGCTTAGCCACTTCCTTCGTGATCCTGATGAGAACCTGACGTGGACCAGTGATTCTGAAAGCATCCTTAGCCTGTGTTTGTTCGTCATCCAGTATAAGCCAAGCAAACTACCCACCACTTTCTGGAGAAAGAGGTGTCCTTATCTGCCATCCATGTACTTTGCTCCACTAAAGGCACTGTGGAACCCAGGGGGTGGAATGAAACCTCTCCCAGACCAGGTAACCCCATGTGAACAATACCCAGGGACAGTCAGGTCCCCTACTGATGGCTACAGGTGACCTCCAACCTTAATCCCTACCCTGTTAGTATGCCCCTTCTTACCTGAGGAGTTACTGCCCTTGCCATTGTTGACTATCTGTCTATTTGCGGTTCACCCAGCCCTAGTAATCCACACACTTCTGTTGACAGGGTGTGTTGGAAACAGTATACCACATGCACACAACAGGGACTCTTACAACATAGGTCAGACTGGGGACAATGAGAGCCATGCTGTTGGCTATTCAGGTTGGTCAATCCTACCGACATGACCACAGATACCAACGCTGAGGCTAGCGACCTTCTCCTGTCTCTTCTACTACTAGCAACACCCATTCTGGCTAAGCCAGGCTCTTCGGGTAACACTTAATGACTCATAGATGCCTTCTAAACCCTCAGGGCCAACTTTCACCTCAAATCAGATGAGACCCAGTGTTATGAAGTAGTGCCATTAAGCAAATAGAGCCACTACCTCTTGAGTCTTATTTAAGGCATGCCCAGGGAGAGTATGCACCCGGTAGTACAGCCAGCATGCTTGTGATCAGTGTAATCATATTAAAAATGCTGTAATGAAGAGCCATACCGACAAACTCTATGGGGTTACAATTAGATAAAATTATAGCTCTTACTAATGCCTGGCATAATGATGAATGTAAACGCTGCCCAAAACGTATACCTTAACAACTATTGGTCTCTTTTCTTAGTAGTTATAACGATTTCTCTCTCTCTAGCACAAGTCCCATTTATTGAAGCTTGCACTAAAAAAAATTACACTAAGTGACCAAGGGCAACTTATCATGAATTTCCCCCGGGTTGGTAGGTCATATTTTATATATAAATACACACACACACACACACACACACACACACACACACACACACACTATATATATATATATATATATACACACACACACACACACACACTATATATATATACACACACACACACTATATGTATATATACACACACACACACACACACACACATACACACACACACACACACACACACACACACACACACACACACACAAGGAAAGGAATGTATACAACATAATACCCAGGACAAGGCATGTCTAAAATGTCAGGAGCTTCATCCAGTTTGGGAATTCTTTCCTAACCTAACGTTCTTACAATACCACCTTCAAGATTTACATCACACTCAGTGGGACTGGGTTCTTCAACAGCTGCAGCACTTACTGCCCACAGTAAACAATCACAGCTTTTGGGTGTGACAGCAAAGACAGTTCTCATGAAAACATATTTGATCCCATGGAGAAATCTAACCAGTCTCTGTGTGGGAGTTTGTTGTTGTTGTTGTTTTGCGGTACGCTGGCCTCTCACTGTTGTGGCCTCTCCCATTGCGGAGCACAGGCTCCGGACGCACAGGCTCAGCGGCCATGGCTCACAGGCCCAGCCGCTCCATGGCATGTGGGATCTTCCCAGACCGGGGCACGAACCCGTGTCCCCTGCATCGGCAGGCGGACTCTCAACCACTGCGCCACCAGGGAAGCCCTACGTGGGAGTTTTTCCATCCAAATTGACAGCTACTTGGTTACAACGTTTACAAAATTTGTCAGGCTTACCAAGACCATCGTTAATAAGCCCTTGGGAAAGACTTGAGGGAAATTGCAGCCCAATGTTACTCTTCTGGGGGATCTTAAAACATATACATCCCATCTTACAGAATAAAAATGAGAAGCCCAGTGGCAAAGGTAATGTGGGAGGAAATCTATTGGTATTGTTACATGACCAGCTCCCAAGAGGCCACGTCTGAGGCTGTTAAAGCTATACAAACAGCTGCCCAAGAAAAATTTCCCCTAGAATGGAAGCAGTGGAACAGGTAGCCCTGCACTGAAATTCAGCAGCCTTGTGATAAACAGGGACAGAAATGGGACAAATGTACAGTCTGTTTTTGCAATCACTTGGCCCACCCAGCTGTTTGTTACTGGTAGTTGGCAGGAAACTCAAGCAACAATCGCACCACTCTGAGCAAGAAAGAACATACATACAATTGCCCACCAAAACAAACCTGCATGTTGCCTTAGTCACAGCAATGTATAAGATGGCAAATTTAAGCACATTCTGCTTACACAGTCATTTATTCACACAAACTTGGTCACATATTCACTCAATAAAATGAAGATGCCCACGGATTCACTCACACACACAAACACACACACTCAAGTATGCTCACATGTAAAACTCACACATTCACTCACATGCACACATTAACACAGTCACAAACAGGCATGCTCACATATTCACTTACCCACAAACATGCTCACACACCATGAAGTTCACACCTTCACTCATGCATATGGATACACTCAGATAAATTCATACACACTCACATGTTCACTCATTCAAATGTAATCAAACATTAACAAGCTTACACGATCAAACACACTTAAAGATTCACATGCACATGTTCACACACTCACTCACAGGTTTACTAGCACTTGTAGATACCCTGGTTTACGAACATGTATCTACATATTCAGACACCCAGATATATTTGAAATACCATGTTCACGTACATGACAGTGCTTACGAATTCATTGCACACGTGAATATGATCGCATATGCAAGATCACTCACGTTCCTTCACACACATCAACACACTGACACGTTCACTCCCACACAGTGGTGTGCTTGGTGTTAATGGGCTCACACAATCAACAATCTCATGCACACAAACATGCTCACAAATTCATTCACATACATAGTGACTCTCCCATAAACTCACTTTCACACATATCCATTCTCCCTCTCCCATTAATGTGCTCACATATACAAACATGCTCACTATTTACTCACACAATAAGATACTCAAGAATTCATACAAACACAGACTCACATATATGCACACGTTCACACATTCACTCAGTCACATGAGTTTGCTCACAAATTCACTTACACACTGGTACACTTGTATTTGCTTACATGGACACAGCCACGTATTCACTTATGCACATGCATTAGCCTGCTCACAAACTAAAATACTCACATATTCAGTCACACACAGATATACTCTCACTTTATCATGCTACTTGCACCATCACTCACGTGTAGACGTATCTTTACACGTTTATTCACCTACAAACACACTCAATCCCTCACACACATGAACATGCTCACACAGTCACCCACAGATGAACACTCTCAAAGAAGGGCGTGCGTATATATTTATTCACTGTTAACATCAAACAAAGTTACTCTCACACAGAGACAAACTCACGTATACTCACAAACACGTGCTGATGCTCATCAACAGTCACACGTATGAACTTGATCACACATGCAGTCATACTCAATATGTAAATATACTTACATGTTAAGTCCCCAGAGTGCCTGCTCCACATATGAACATGCTCCCACATTCCCGACAGAAATTATTATCCCACATATTACACACTGACACGTTTACTTGCATACAAATTCACTCACGTAGTCAAATACACCCACACGTTAACTGTCTGACAGACAAATAACATTCATATATTCATTCACTGGCATGAACACACTTATATGTATGCTCAGTGACACTCATAAAATATGTTGACACGTTTATTCACTCAAACTGGCTCACCCAGTCACTTAAATGAACATGGTTACAGTATCACTCATGCACAAGACATTCATATGTGTCTCATGTACATACACATTCCCTCACAGGTTGTGCATGTAAACACAAACAGGGACATGCTTACACATTCACTTGCAAATGAACATGCTTCCAAACGCACACTCACACTTTCACTCCCAGAAATATATTCTTCCATTAAGAAGCTCACATACATAAACACACTTGCAACATTCACTCACACACCCCAAAATGCCCAAACATCCATTCCCTCATACAACCATGTTCACAAATTTATTCCAACCTAAAGACATACTAATTTAGGCTTATGTGCACAGATCCTGCACATTGTACACTCTCAAACTCTTTGCACGTGCAAATGAACACAAATAGGAGCACACTTACCCATTCAATTGCAAATAAACATTTTCACGCTCATCATGAAACTCACATGTTCAGACACCCACAGATGTACATATACACTCACAAGTAGATGCTCACATATTCACTCATAAGTTTACTCATCCATTAGCAACCCCATGCAAACTAGTATGCTTACAGATTAACTCGCACACGTGAGCAAGCTAACCTCCATGAACAAATTCACGTATTTACTCATACACGTGAATAGGTACAAATATGTGTTAAATACACAAATATACTCACACCAACACACTTATGCCTGAATAGGCTCACACATCAATCTCGTACATGCACACACATTTATTCCCTGACATGATCACGCTCAGAGGTTTACTCACACTGGTGGAGACGCTTATGTACTCACCGATACATGCTCATTCACTCACTCAGACGAACAACTATTACTCAAACCAACATGGCTACACACATGAAATGCTCACACCTTCACTCACTCGTGAAAACATGCTCATATAACCATATATTCATTCACTCATGTATCAACACTCATATATTTACTGATGTGTGTACTTTAATTTAGGCTCACATGCATTGACATGTTCACTTACAAACACAAACATGGTTTAAAATTGGCTTGCACACGTAGGGATTCACAAATAATCACTTGCACATATTCTCACACCCAGTCACAGATGCATATCAACATATTAAGTATAAAACTTGATTACCATTCACTCATATATATGTTCAAACACACAAATAAACTTGTGAATTTACTCAGACACAAAAATTGATAATATACATGCACACATACACATTGTTACTTATAATAACATGCTCACAATTCACTCCAAAGGGCACAGTGACAGATTAACTCACAGTCACACTCCTGTACTCACGAACAGACTTACACATTCTGTCACTTGCACAAACATGTGTGAACATTCAGTCACATGAGCATGATAATACATGTATTCACTCACGTGAACACGCTCACAAAATCATTCACACACTAGACAGACTCATTTGCACTTATATGTACATACACTGTTTTCGAAAGATTTTTTTATGATGTGGACCTTTTTTTTTATAGTCTTTATTGAATTTGTTACAATATTGCTTCTGTTTTCTGTTTTGATTTTCTGGCCATGTGGGATCTCAGCTCCCCGACCAGGGATTGAACCTGCACCCCGTGCATTGGAAGGCAAAGTCTTAGCCACTGGACTGCCAGGGAAGTCCCTGTATATACACTTTAACTTCCATAAAATAACATGATCACAAAAGGAGCATGCTCATGTCTTTATTTGTCCATGAACATGCTCATACTTACAAACACTTACACAATCGTCCCTACACTGTGATTTATTTATTTATTTATTTTTGGCTACTGTTGGGTCTTCGTTGCTGCATGCGGTCTTTCTCTAGTTGCGGTGACTGCGGGCTACTCTTCGTTGCAGTGTGCGGGCTTCTCATTGCGGTGGCCTCTCTTGTTGTGGAGCACAGGCTCTAGGCACGCGAGCTTCAGTAATTGTTGCACATGGGCTCTAGAGCGCAGGCTCAGTATTTGTGGCCCATGGGCTTAGTTGGTCCGCGGCATGTTGGATCTTCCCGGACCAGGGCTCGAACCTGTGTCCCCTGCATTGTCGGGTGGATTCTTAACCACTGCTCCACCAGGGGAGGCCCTACTCTGTGATTTCTTAATGTTAAATCAACGTTACATTCCTGGGATAAAAATCCTTTGGTCATGGCATACAATCTTTGTGTATGTTATTGGACTGGTACAGGCATTATGCCCAAGGAGTCTTGGTCTTTTTCAGGGAGAGTCCAAAACAGGTTCAGTCAGGCAAGAAACTCATACAACATGGAAGACTCTCTTCTGTCGTTATACACAATCATGCATGAAGTGAATCTTTTTTTAGAATGAGAAGAAAGTTCATAATGAAAAAAGATAACAACTACCATGAACAAAAATTAGAAAATATCACACACACACAATGCCACATATGGCATGATTCCATTTCTATGAAATGTCCAGATTAGGCAAATCCATAGTGGCAGAAAAGAGATTAGTGGTTGCCAGTGTTTGAGGATAGGAGGGAATGGGGTATGACCGCTTCCTGGGTATAGGATTTCTTTTTTTTTTTTTTTTTTTTGCGGTACGCGGGCCTCTCACTGTTGTGGCCTCTCCCGTTGCAGAGCACAGGCTGCGGATGCGCAGGCCCAGCGGCCATGGCTCACGGGCCCAGCTGCTCCATGGCATGTGGGATCTTCCCGGACCGGGGCACGAACCCATGTCCCCTGCATCGGCAGGCTGACTCTCAACCACTGCGCCACCAGCAAAGCCCCAGGGTTTCTTTTTGAGTTGATGAAATGCTCTGAAACTAGATAGCGGTGATGGTTGCACAGCATCGTGAATGTACTAAAAGAACTGATTGGTACATTTTATTTTTAAAACTTTTTATTTGATTTGTCCATTTTAAATGGACTAAAATCATTAATTTCATGTTATTTTATTTTCACTTTAGTTAAAAAATAACAAAGAAAGAAACGTGCAACCCGGTCTTAACAGAGAAGAGGCTTCTTGTAAAAAAAAAAAGCCTGAGTTGGGACGGAAAGGATGATTAGGGCTTAGAACGTCAGTGGGGGCCAAAGCTATGCATAAGGTCTAGTTAGGGGAATGAAGGTGGGCAAAGATCCATTAGAAGAAAGAGAACATAGCATATTTGAAGGATTAAAAGATGATCTGTGCAGCTACAGCAGTGAGCATGGAATGTGTTCATTTTGTGATGTGCCCAGACATTAATTTGCACTTACTCTGTGCCAAGCTCTACATCAAGTAAGCCCTGGTAAAGTATTAGCTCATTAAATCTGTACAGCAATCCAATGAGGTTGGGACTATTTTTCACCTCGTTTACTGATGGAGAAATTGAGAATTATTATATAAGACAGGATTTGAGATATTAAGTCCTGAGCCCAAGATCTCACAGCCTGTAAGTGAGCTGGAACTTTTATCCAGGCAGTCTGGTTTGAGAGCTCACACTCTTTAACTGCCACAGCTGCCCAAAGATACCAGGTCCTGCCTCTGCAGGGCAGCTCATCTCATGAGTTTAAAGACACAGGGGATTGGAAAGTGTTTCCGTGTAGAGTTTATGTTTACAGTTTGCCTAAAGTTCAACTGAAATAATCTTTACCCATACACTCACACACACCCGCTCAGCCCTCCAGATACGTTTCTGAGTCATAGAAGGTTTTTGCCTCTACGTAGTGTTTGCACAGATTTTACCTTTAGATCTCCCAATTCTTCCAAAATCTTAAGGGTATTTTGAAATCCTTCAGGTAGAAAAACTGCCTCACCTGGGAGTGGTGTTCCATCAGGGGCTCAGGCAGAGGTGCTGAGTGTACCTGAGGCTGGAATATTAAAGAATCATATGGGGAAGGAAGCTTTTTTCCTAATCTCTGAGTTTCCTAGGTGGCCATGGGAGAAAGAAGAGAAGTCACTATGCACATGAACTTTTTTTCTACATCAAAATTAATGACATATGTAAATTTCATTAAAATCTGTCAATGGTTCCCTATTTACCATATAAACATAAGTACACTTCCTAACAAAGGTCTTAAATTTTGTTCTTGTGTTTTTGGAAGTGGGTGTTGCTGATGTTATAGTCACTTCTGTGTTTATTTTGTCTCAGAAGGCATACTGTTTGCATTCTTTGTCAGGATATATAAGAGGAAGTAGATGCGAGGTAAGTAAAAGTTGTTTAATATCTGAGCTCAAAATTCTATAACCTGTTCTAAGTTTCTGGGTCTCTGCCAACCCTATTTTGCCTTTCCAGCTGGCTCACTATTAAGCTGTGCCTGTAGAGATTTCCTGAGAGAGACAAGAAGTCTGAAGGAAGGAGAATCTACTATGTCTTGTCTCTGTTCCTGTTCCTCTCCGGATCACCCCTTGTAAAGGTAAGAATAGTCTTTCAAATAAATTTTATTTATTTATTTATTTTGCTTTTATTTATTTATTATTTTTGGCTGCATTGGGTCTTCGTTGCTGCGCACGGACTTCCTGTAGTTGCGGCGAGCGGGGATTACTCTTCGTTGCTGTGCGCGGGCTTCTCATTGCGGTGGCTTCTCTTGTTGTGCAGCACGGCCTCTAGATGTGCAGGCTTCAGTAGTTGTTGCACGTGGGCTCAGTAGTTGCAGCTCACAGGCTCTAGAGCGCAGGCTCAGTAGTTGTGGCTCACGGGCTTAGTTGCTCCGCAGCGTGTGGGATCTTCCCGGACCAGGGCTCGAACCCACGTCCCCTGCGTTGGCAGGTGGATTCTTAACCACTGCACCATCAGGGAAGCCCTCAGGTGAATTTTTAAGAAGAATTCTTTTATATGTCTTTTATATGTATATGATATGTTCTTTATCCTTTCATCTGCTCAAAACACTTAGGTTGTCTCCATTCTTTGGCTATTGTGGATAATGCTGCAATGAGAATAAGACAGCAGAGCAGAAATCACCTCCTTTGGATCTGTTTTCAGGAGTGGGATTGCTGGCTGATCTGATAGTTCTACTTTCAATCTTTTGAGGAACCTCCATACAGTTGTCCATAGTGGGTGCACCATTTTACTTTCCCACCAACAGGGCATGAGGGTTCCCTTTTTACCACACTCTTGCCAACACTTGCTATCTCTTGTCCTTTTGATAATAGCCATCCTAATAGGTGTGATGTCTTAATTGCAGCTTTGATTTGCATTTCCCTGATGGTTAGTGATGCTGAATGCCTTTTCATATACCTATTGGCCAGTTGTATGTCTTCTTTGGAAAAACGTATATTTGGACCGTGTGTCCTTTTATTAATTATTTGTCGGTTTTGGATTTTTTTTTTGTTTGATGTTGAGGTGATTGAATTCCTTATATATTTTGCATATTATCCCCACAACAGATAACATGATTTGCAAATATTTTCTTCTGCTTCACAGGTCAGTTGCCTTTTCATTGTGTTGATTGTTTCCTTTGCTGTGCAGAAGCTTTTTAGTTTGATGTAGTCCACTTGTTTATTTTTGTTTTTGTTGCCTTTGTTTTGGTGTCATTTCACAAAAAAATCATTGCTATAACCTATGTCAAGGAGCTTACCCCTGTGTTTTCCTCTAGGAGTTTTACAGGTTCAGGCCTTATGTTTAAGTCTTCAATCCATTTTGAGTTCATTTTGGGGTATGGTGTAAGATAAGGGTCCAACATAGTATCTTTGCCCGTGGATATCCAGTTTTCCCAGCCCCATTTATTGAAGAGACTATCCTGTCCTCATGATGTGTTCTTGGAGTTCTTGTCAAATAGTTGAGCATGTATGTGTGGGTTTATTTCTGGGCTCTATATTTTGATACATTGGTCTTTGTATATATCTGTTCTTATGCCAATACCATAGTGTTTTGATTACTATACCTTTGTAATATAATGAAATCAGGAACCATGATGCCTCCAGGTTTGTTATTTGTGGGGTGGTTCATCAAAAGGTACAAATGATCAGTTATAAGATGAATACATTCTATGGATCTAATGCACAGCATGCTATTTTAATTTAAGATATTGTATGGTATGATGGAGACTTGCTGAGAGAGTAGATCTTAGTTTTATCCCACACACCACCCCCAAGAAACCTTTAGCTATGTGTATTAATCAGTGTGACAGTGGTAATCATTTAACAATGTATACATACATCAGGCATCACACTGTTCACCTTGAATATACAAATTTTATTTGTAAATTATACTTCCATAAAGTTGGAGGGGATGGGAGGAATGTGTGTCCTGTTCACATGGAAAAAATTAATTACTATAAACTGTCAGAGGTAAAGCACAGGATTTGGGTTACTAGAAAAAATATTCTTAGTCCGCTGTCTTCAATAAACTCAATTAGCAAAAGGAAACAATGATCAGAGAACTAGCAAACAATGAGAAAGATGTATCCCAAAGAGATAGAAATTATAAATAGGGACAAAATAAAAGTTCTTCAGCTGAAAAGCACAGTAAATGAAATGAGAAATTAATAAAAGATGTCCAACAGCAAATTTGACCGGGAGAAAAAGAATCAGTGAATTTTAAAAGGTTAGTTGAAATATCCAGTCTCTGAAAAGGAAAAGAGGAGCAGGAAAAGCAAAGAACGAAGAATAATGAGCAAAGCCTATGAGACTCATGTGCATCAGCAAGCTTATCAATGTACACATAATGACAGTTGCAGAGGCAGAGGAAGGAGAGAAAGGGGCAGGAAATCTTTGAAGAAATGATGCCTGAAAACCTCCAAAATCGGAGGAAAGACATGAATCTACACACCCAATAAGTTCTACAAACTCCAAGCAGGATAAAATCAGAGATCCCCACCTAGGCACATCATGATCAAATTATCAAAAGTCAAAGACAAAGAGTGAACCTTGAAAACAGCAATAGAAACCACTCCCCATATACAAGTAATCCTCAGTAATATTTGTGCCCATTTCTCTACAGAAACCATAGAGGACAGATGGCATTGGAATGAAATATTAAAAGCGTAGAACAATTGAACAGAAAATACAGTAATTGAGGAGTGAAGGAACAAAAAAAGACTGACATGTGGAAAATAAATAGGAAAATGTCAGGAAAAGTCTTTCCTTGTCAGTAATCAATACAATAACCATAGATAAAACTGTTCAACGAAAAGACAACACAAGTGAGTGAACTTCAGGCAGTCACCTTAGCGCTGGATGCTCTGGCCAACAGTTAGCACCATCTGCACGTTTTCATAGACAATCAGGCCATTGTCGTCCGTCTGGCTGTCTGGTCTGGCCCATGGCAGCAACGACGTTTCCTTGTGTAAAACTGTCCCCTTTGGGGTAAAGAGCCCTGGGAATCTCTTGGCCCACAGACTCCCAAATTATAAATCCAGGTCACACGTGTCTCTACATATACTAAAGCCACTATGCAGGGCTTTGCCAAGACCCTCCTTATCGGCTTCGGAGTTCCGGGCCTTATTGATGGTGACCGAGGCATGCATTTTACTTCTCAGGATACACCACGCTGGGCTCTTGAATGGCCTTCAGTAGACCTTTTGCCTCCCTACCTGGCCTTAGGCTGCAGGACTCAGAGTTCCAGAGTGGCTTACTTCCACAAGTTCAAATTCCATTACACGAAAGTGGCACATTTCAGTCGCCAGTCACACGCCAGAGGTGAATTGTAGTATAGGGTCTGACTGCATCCTGTGATGTTTGACTGCTGAGGGCTTTTAAACGTCAACCCTCCCTCTTCCCCAACGCCCTACACTCCACTCTCTCCTTTGGCACGGTTGTAGGGTGGATGGCAGGAGGAGTGGGCGTCAAACTACACTAGCTACTGCCAGCACAAGGGAACTGTCATGCTGGCCCCATCCACTAATCACAGTAGAACTCCCAAAGCAATTTCTTCCTTTCCTGACTCTCTGAAGTCTTTTTTGGAGCAGCTTGAAAAGGCTGCCCTGCTCTCCCCCCAGAAGCCTCCTCATGTAAGGAATACACTTTGCATCGCGTCTCGGTAGTGTGTGTGTGGGTGGTGTCACCAGTCTTGATTGACCTTTGAACCCAACTTGGGGTAGGGGTCCATACTGACTCAGGGTGGCAACAACAGCTCTTCTCACCAACCTTCCCGGGAGCGCTCTGCAGAATGTGTGCTTCCCATCTGTGAAACGTTAGGGTCTGTCAAATTAGGTGTCCTGGATCCCAAGGCGGTGTGCTTACTGGAAGTAAGGGACATAGCTTATGTTCTCCTGAACGTGAAGTTACAGCTAACACCCAGTCTTGCTTCTGTGCCCAGCGACAGTAGTAAATGGGATTAGCATAAAATAGTTGTCGATTTCTTCCTCGTTTTCAGCGTTTGTTACCCTTGACCACTCGGCTAAGCGGGGCTGAGTACAACAAAAAGTCTCGGACTGTTGAGCGAGAAATGATTCTAGGAAGCCTGTCCTGTTAACGTCTGCCATGCTGTATTAGTCTGCTCAGGCTGCCCTAATAAAATGCCTTAGGCTGGGCAGCTTAAACAAGACATTTATTTATTTCCTACAGTTCTGGAGGCTAAGAAGCCCAAGGTCAGGGTGCCAGCATGGTGGAGTTCTTGGTGAGGGCCCTCGTTTTGGCTTGAAAATAGCCGCCTTCTTCCTGCGGCTTCACGTTGGGGTGGTGGGCGGAGAGCACCATCTATGTTCTCTTCCTGTAAGGGCAGTAATCCCAATGTGTGGACCCCAGCCTCCTGACCTTACCAAAACTGAATGACCTACCAAAGACCCGGTCTCCAAATACCATCTCCTGGGGCGGGGGCGGGGGGGGATGGGCTTCATCGTATGAATTTGGGAGGCAGGGAGTGTACACAATCCAGTGCAGAGAAGGTGCTCAGCCCAGTCTTTAAAACAAGTATCTCTGTGTGTGTGTGTGTGTCTGTCTCTGTGTGTCTCTGTCTCTCTTCCCTCTCTCTCTCTGTCTTCATTTCTTGGAGGCTGCAAGTGAATTGGGGAGCCCTGATGAAACACTGTCCAGCTCCCGTCTTTACTGCTTCTTCCACTCTCCATTCTCACTGCATCCATATCGACTTTGTATGTCCTTTTCTAAGTAGCCTTAACAGCATTAAAACCTCCAAATTCTCTTGCTCTCTGTTGTGGGAGGTTTTAAGCGTTGCTGAGATTTGATCTATACACCTTCTCTCTCTCTCATTTTTGAACTAAGTGCGTCTCTATCAGCGTGAGCTGCCCCAGGGTGGCAATTGGGGAACACATGCAGGTTCCCATACCCCAGGGCGCCGCCCTTTAGGGACATTGTAGTTTTGCACTTGCAGTGGTGGAATGAAAAGGAAGGGATTCCCGTGCACTCACAGAGTCTCAGGGTGAGCTGGGCCTTTAAGGCCTCCAGGGAAGCTGAAGACCTTGATCACTCATTGGACGGTGGTGTTGTCAATCCTTGGCTGCTGGCAAATGAGCTTAGAGCCAGCGCTGGAGGAAGTGGCCCTTCGTTGACCCTTCTAAAGTCCGCCTCCCGTCGCCAGCCAGTCAGGCTCTTTCCCGCCTTGTGGCCCTGTGCGCAGCGGCCTCGTCCCAGTCTCGCTGGGGTCCTCCGCGGGCAGGCCGTCTGCCCTTCCCGTAGCGGGGCCCCCAGAGGCATCTTTGCCGAATCCTGTCCCCTATGTAGCCAGCTTCTCTGCAGCCCCCACCCCGTCCCGGAGGCCCCGCCGCCAACAGCGTCCTCTCCCTCAGCGACACTCATCCCGGCGGTCGCCATCTTCCCTGCGGTCCTCACTGCAGCCCGATCCGTGTCTGGCGCGTCCCTCCTGCCATGTCTGCCACAGAGGAGCACGGGCTAATCCCAGGTGGCCAGGACGGAGCTGGTGGTGGGACGGGTGGCGACCCCAGTCCCCTCGGGGTCCGTGCATCCCCTTCGGGAGGGATGGATGGAGTCGAGCGGGTCGCGGCCCTGCTGGCCTCCCTGAGGCTCTCCAGAGCCCTTGGCGGGGAGGATGGTGGGCAGGAGGCCACCCAGGCCGCAGTGGAAGAAGACTGGGATGCAGAGCTGGTGGAGGAGGAGGAGGAGGAGGGGGAGGTGGAGGAGGAGGAGGGGGAGGAGGAGGAGTTTGAATTAGACATTGACGACCAGGAGGAGGATGAGTACCAGTCAGAAGAGGGGGACGAAACTGAGGAGGAGGAGGAGGAAGAGACAGAGGAGGAGGAGGAAGAGTTTGAATTAGACATCGAGGACCAGGAGGAGGATGAGTACCAGTCAGAAGAGGGGGACGAAACTGAGGAGGAGGAGGAGGAAGAGACAGAGGAGGAGGAGGAAGAGACGGAAGAGGAGGAGGAGGAGATGCAGATGGAGGAAGACATGAAAGAAGAGATGGAGGGGATGGAGAAGACGGAGGAGGAGGAAAAGTTTAAATTAGACATCGAGGACCAGGAGGAGGATGTGTATCAGTCAGAAGAGGGGGACGAAACTGCGGAGGAGGTCGAGGAGGACAGAGAGACAGAAGAGGAGGACGATAATGGGCAGGAGGGCGCGGGAGTGGTCACGGGCCATGGGGCCTCTGCGACGCATTCTAAGTCCCTGCTCTGGGATGTGGTCCATTGCCATCCGCAGCCCAGGCACTACAACTACCGTGTCCTGTTCGGGCCCCGCAGCGGCTGCGTGATGGTCAGGCGCTGCTGCCGATGGCCCATGGACCCTGCAGAGGATGGCGCGCCTCCTCAGGGGCAGGAAGACCTGGGAGAGGCAGGTGAGGTCTGGCGGAGCAAGTACCAAGCTGAGCGGGGCATCGGCCTCAAAGGCAGGCCGCGCTCAGCGCTGGCCTCTGGCGGTTAGGCAGCGGGTCAGAGCTCTCAAAAACCGTCAGGCACGTTATGCACAAGTTGAAGCCCAATTCTCTAAAGACCTTTAGGATCTTGAGAAAAAGTATGCTGCCTTCTACCACCCGAGGGGCAAACAAATGGCATACCTCACTTTTGGCTGACGGGCTTCTAAAAACGTAAAGATTCTCAGTAGGATGACCTGAGAAAATGATGAAATGGCACAGGGGCACTTTTCAGTGGTTGAGGAATCAATGAGCTTCGCGGTAGAATTTGTCTTTAAATCGGGTGAACGTTTTCCAGTGACGTTCTGGCAAAAACATACAAACATGCTCTCAGGATCAGATGATTTCGATCCCTTCTCCAAAGGGCCAGAAGTAATCAGCAGCACAGTGTGTGAGATCTACTGGAAAGAGGGGGAAAATGTTGTGAAAACTGTCAAGCAGCAGAAGTGTGAGGGCCATGGAAGTGTTGTATCAACCAGTAGGAGCAGGGCCAGCTATTCTTTTCATTTCTTTATTTATTTTCTGACATATTTGTCTTTTCCAGATCCTCCCGAGGGCAGAGAACTAGATTCTGCTGCTGATTTTAAATCGGGAAATGTTGTCCACCACCTTGTGATGCCAAAGTCCGTATCATTCGACACTAAAGAAGAGAGTGAACATCGGTATGAAAATGCTGATGAAGAGAAAGAGGATGGAAATGAGAAACCAGAAGAAGGACCCAAGCTGGATATGGTCTCAGCAGAGGGCAGCTCTGGAGAATACAGGTATTATTGAATAGTGCAAGCATTCCTGACATATACCTGTTACTAACAGCTTTATGTTTTGTTTTGTTTACATCCTTAATCTACTTTTTATCTTTTTAACATCTTTATTGGAGTATAATTGCCTTACAGTGGTGTGTTAGTTTCTGCTTTATAACAAAGTGAGTCAGCTCTAGTATACCTATATCCCCATTTCTCTTCCCTCTTGCATCTCATTCCCACCCTCCCTATCCCACCCCTCTAGATGGTCACAGAGGTCCGAGCTGATCTCCCTGTGCTATGCAGCTGCTTCCCACTAGCTATCTATCATGTTTTTAATAATTTTTATAAAGTAAATAAGAAAAAATTGGTGAAGTTTAATTTTGGAAAAACAGTTTAATGTTAACAATGTACTTGTATTCTTGATGGTATAGAAGGAAGTGTGTTCTGAAATGTATTTCATTTACAGCCACAAGTCCTTTGTCCTGTAGCCTTCAGACTACTACAGATGGGAAATTTATCAGACCTGGAAATAGAGACCTGTATTTTTTTAGAGGTCTAAAATATAGAGACCTATATTTTTAGAGAGTGGCCACGAGGAGAAGCAGCTAAAGCGACCAGGCTATGCACTAGCTGTACCTTCATCACCTGGCCACAGAAATGGAGTCTCTTGGAATAACAGTGCCTTTGAGAAGGTGACTCCTTACAAAGTGGTAAAAATTTAACAATTTCAAATAAGGCTGGATTTCATGAGTAATTCACAAATATTACTTTATTTTAGATTTTTTTTTAAAACAAAAGAAAATTAGCCATAGTAAGATTATTTGCTATCACTGAGTTGGTAATTCAATCTTAGTTTCTCTTTCCTCTACCCATTCATCTTTTCTTTTCTCTCTCTCATCTCTCTCTCTCTCGCACTATCACACTCTTTCTTTCTCCCTTTCTTAATTTTTACACCTGCGGATGTTTGATAACAGCCTCTTTCTCATTTTATAGATACGGAAACCAGAGGTCTGGGAATATAAGGGATTTATGATTTGTGTAAGGAGCATAGGCTCTTAAGGTGGAAAGACATTTAAATCACAGAGTGGCCTTTCAAGAACAAAAACTAGCATTTATAGTGGTGGGCAAGAGTGAGATGAGGTTGGTGTGATGAAATGATGTGCACCATGACAACCAAGGTTCTGGGTTACACGAAGAAAACGTTTTGTTTTCTCCTTGGAGAGCCAACAGATATTCATAGTATTGACTCCTAGTTAGAAAGTCCCTGGTGCATGTTATTGGTGTACAATTGTTAATTGGCTCTTCTCCCACCCTACAGCTGGAAGGCATAAAAAGAAGTGGACAGCAAAAGAAAAGAAGAAATTGTTCTTCACGGATATTCTAGTTTTCATTAGCCCACAATACAAATGTTGTTTCAAAGTTCAACATCCCAAAATGATGTTAACTGACATCTGACTTTATTCTTACCTTTGACAGGTAAATTTGACAGTGTTGTTCACATTGAAAATAAAAGCTTGTTTGACATGAATAAGCTGCAGAGTTGGGTTTTTTTTACATAAATAATACTGACTACAATGTATCTTGGTTCTATTTATTTCGGCCCACCTTACTGTCATTGAAAGGGATTTCTTTCAACTAGTTGATAAGCCTGTTTCACATCCCTTTTTAGCAGCCTCAAATAAATTGAAATATTAGATTATAAACAACTTGTGTGGCAATAGAGATGGTGGCCCAGCCTCTAGTATATGTTACTGAAAGAAACTGATGGATGACCTAGCTTGCCTGGAGACCAGATGGTGCTAGTGGCCTGCCATGGAACAGCAGCATCAGCGTCTGCTGGGAACGTGTTTGAAATGCAAATTCTCAGACCCTGCTCCAGACCTGCTGAATTGGATATTCATCAGGTTTTTACAAGTCCTCCAAGTGCTACTGAAGCACACTAAAGTTTCAGAACTGCTGCTTTAGAGCAATGGGGGAAACGTTTAACTACACCCACAGTAGGACCAGCCTTAATTCACTGACTTGGTACTATTGCAGGTAAACTGAACAGGATGGTGAGATCTGCACTGAGGAAGACACTAGAATTCTCAGGGGCCTGAGACACAAAGACCTCCCGGAGGGATATGTTAGTTTCCTAGGGTTACCTTAACAAATTACCACAAAGCAGGTGGCTTAAAACAACCGAAATTTATTCTCTCACCGTTCTGGAGGCCAGAAGTCTGAGGTCAAGGTGTCAGCAGGGTTGGTTCCTTCTGGAGGCTCGGAGGAAGGATCTGTTCCATGCCTCTCTCCTAGTTGCTGGTGGTTGCTGTCAATCCTTGGCCTCATTTGGCTTGTATATGCACGATTCCACTCTCTTTCTTCATCTTTACATAGTGTTTTCCCCTGTGTCTCTGTTTCTGTGTTCTTTCTCTTCTTATAAGGACACCAGTCATATTGGATTAAGGGCCCACCCTAATCCAGTATGACCTCATCTGATCTTTATTACACCTGCAAATACCCTCTTTCCAAATAAGGTCATATTTACAGGTTGCGGGGGTCAACACCTCAACATGTCTTTTGCGGGGACACAATTCAGCTTATAACAAGGGGCAAAGATTCAGTAGTGGAAGGGATGAATAGATAAAGGAGAAACCTAGTTCCAAAATGATAAAAGCATTATGATACCATGCACATATGAAGTTTAAACATGCAAAATTACTAGGTTGATTATAGATACATCTATTTGTAGTAAAAGGCATACATAGGAGTAATGCATACATATGTAGTATGCAGAAAGGTGTGTATGAGACCAATAAACTTACTTAAGACAGTGGTTAAATCTATAGAAAAAGACGGAGAATTCAGTTGGGGAGAGGTACACTGGGTTTCAATTTTATTTGTAAGCTTATGTTTCTTAAGACGGCTGATGGTTGCATGGGTGTCGCATTTTCAGACCTTTGTCGAGGTCTGAAATATGTCCTAATTTAAAGAAAATTAAAAGAGGAAATGGGCCTAGTATCTGGAACCTCTTTAAGGGAAAAATGTGAAGTGGTACTTGAGCAGAGCAGAGGATCAGAGAAGGGGAGGACCAGGGGTTTGAGGGTAGAAGGCCTTATTTCTACATTCAGTTAAGGCTGCTTGAGAGCTTGCTAGTTAGCATCAATACCGCTTTCTGTTTTCTATGCTAGTTTCTCGCGTATGGAGAGTAGATTAACATTATTTATTTATGCGTGTATCTCCCCAGCTCCCTAAAGTGTGAGCTTCTGACTTGTTCGGAACGTAAAGGCTTTTATTGATTTCTCTCTCCTAAAGCACTGTGTTTTCTTCTTCGTAGATGCTTGATAAAGGTCTGTTAAAGTGAAGTGAGTGTAAGGTATCCACAACCCTTTCCCCTGTCACTGGTGTTGACATTTAAAAATGCGTTATCATGTAGTAACACAGAGTATTCCTCATGGCTAGAACAACAACAACAAAGGCACAAGGCCTTTTGTCACCATTGTTTAATGAAAGAACAGTCCAAGTAGAAATTTATCCATGTAGGGTCCCTGGAAAGTCCTCAAATTGGTTTGGTTCCTTATGGTTCATGCCATGCCGGCAGGGAGTGTGTGTGTGTATTTCTGTGTTAATATAGTTAGCGTATTAACTATAGTTAACAGTTAATATTAAAGGCCTTTACCTGGGCTGAAGAATTTTCAGAGGCTCACTTTATTTATTTATTATTATTTTTTGGCCACGTCGTGTGGCATGCAGGGTATTAGATCCCCGAACACGGTTGGAACCCGTGTCCCCTGCATTGGGAGCAGAGTGTTAACCACTGGACTGCCAGGGAAGTCCCGGGAGGTTCACTTTAGACAAACGCATGCACACCTCTTTTTGAGATAAGCCTGTTTTGGTGCATGCTCGGAGTCCATGTCCCTGGCCCTTACCGAGCTCCAGTTACCTAGGGCCCTGAATTTACTCCCCAGGTGGCCCCATGTCCCAAGCCCCAAGAGACATGTGTGTTCCTCTTCACTGCGTCTGTGCTTCTGAGGGCTGAGTGGCACTGTCAGTGTTATACTCTCAGGGCTGAGAGGTATCTACGAGGTGAAGGCTGCGTATCCAGGTAACAGGACAAGTGGGCTACGTTATCCACATGGATGCACCTGAAGCCTCTCATGTTGAGGGAGGAAGCTCAGGCTTGCTGCTCTGAGGGTTTGCTGTAGCTCTAACATATCAGGCTTCTCTGAGTCTCTGACAGACGGTCCCTAAATCAATCAGGGACAAATCCTGCATCTCCTGCTTCTCTGGGTGTTTGTGGGTTTTCCTGTATCCTCATGTATAAAATATGTTTTCAGTGAGTCCTTCTGCCTTGAAAACTTTGTGCTTCTTCTAGGAAAAGACCTGTCTTGTCCCTCTCTGCCTCGTCCAGGAAAGCTTAGGGTATTCTGATATTTTCCTTGGTTATGGCCCCATCTTCTGAAAGGATTTGATCCAAAAACTCTCCTTTTATTCCACTACCTGAGAGGTGACCATTGGGAAAAAACAGAGGGGTAGGGTGGGTGCCGGAGTTGGAAACAGTGTTCTGTCCGAGTTAGGGATATGCTAATGACACTAAAGTTAGTGATGAAGAATCACTTTTACTCTAAGCCGCCTAGTTTCAGATGCTTATAACTCCAAGGAATACAAATGAGAACACGTTTACAAGTCTAACAGGGCAGGATTCCCAGACAATGGTGTTTTGTGCAATGTGGTATTATCCAGTCCCGTGAATCACATCATATAGTAGGATCGGCTTTGAGGCATAAAATGTACATTTCTTAGAAGTCTGAGCAATGAATTATGTGTGTTTATAGATAAGGAATTGATTTCATCCCCAAATCTATGAAGAAAATGAGTTTAAAACGTTTTGAAGAGGTACCTAAAAGTTGACTCTTCCCTCTCTCTCCCTGTCTTTCTCTTTCTCTCATCCAATTATTTACTCTGCTGCCTTTCTCTCTGTTTTCCTGCCTTATTTTAGACCTCATCACTTCCTGACAAATTATGAACTGTTTCATGTATACAGAAGATAATACAGCATGTATGTAAGGTATATCATAATAATATAGAAACCTGTGTACCCAGCACCAAGCTTGTGAACTAGAACACGGCTAATGCCTTGGAAGTCCACCTGTGCCCTTCCAGATTCCTCCCCTCATTCCTTCCCAGAGGTAACCACAATCCTGAACTTTGTTAATAATTCACATTTTTATACATTCACTGCAGAGGAATATTCCTTTAAATAATGTTATTTCTTGTCCATTTTGGACTTTATGTAGATCTAATTATACTAGATGTATTACTTGTCTTGCTCTTTCTCTACCCCCCCCAATTTTGTGTTTGTGATCTTTATCCATGTTGATGTGTGCAACTGTAGTAATCACTTTTCATTGCTGTATACTTATCCACCATATGAAAATTCCACAGTGTGTCTCCTTCCTGTTGATGGACATGTGGCTTGTTTCCAGGTTTATGCTTTTGCAAATTATTTTGCGACGAACTTTCTCATTATATCCCCGTATGCCCACATACAAGAGTTTCTCTACTTTCTCAGTTGAGGGCAATTTTACGCACTACCCCTCCGCCCCAACCAGGGAGACATTTGATAACCTCTGGAAACCTTTTGGTTGTCATAACTGAGGGTGTGCTACTGGCATATAGTGGGTGGAGGACAAGGATACTGCTAAACATCCTACAATGCACAGGACAGTTCTCTACAGCCCAGAATTATCTTTTCCATAATGTCAACAGTTGAGAAACCCTGATCTACAGTATAGGCCTAAACATGAAATTCCTGGGTCGTAGGGTCTGCCCACGTTCAACCTTACTAGGTAACACCAATTATCTTTCAAAACGGTTGTACTAGTTCATATTCCCCTCAGCACAGGATGAGATTTCTATTTGTTCCACATTCTTGCCAACTCTTAGTATCATTACCTTCATTACTTCTTGCCTGAACTTTGCCCTAGTCTCCTAACCTCCTACGTCCATATTTTTCCCCACAGATACATGCTTCATGTACTTGCTAAGTCAACCTTCCTAAAACCCAACTCTGGCCATGCCAGATTCCTGTAAGAAAATTTTGATGACTCTACTGCATACACAATAAACTTGGCATTTAAGACGCACACAAAAGGGCCCACTAGCTCTGTAGACCTAGTAATACCAACTTATTAGGTGGTATTCAAATAAGCCCTGCCCTTTCTCTGCTCTCTGCAGCATGTCTGTTGTTGAAGACTTACCCTTTCTTAAGTCTCTTCTACATTCATTTCTATGTCCATTAATTCAGCCAGTTATTAATTCTTTTTAATTTACTGAGTATTTGTCTCTCTCTGTCTCACTTAGTTCCCTTAACATAATACCCTCCAAGTCCATCCATGTTGCTGCCAATGGCAAAATTCCTTTTTTATGGCTGATTAGTATTCTATATATACATCACATCTTCTTTCTCCATTCATCTGTTGATGGACACAGATTGCTTCCATACACTGGCAACTGTAAATGACACAGCTATGAACATTGGGGTGCATGCATCTTTTTGAATTCGTGTTTTTGTTTTCTACAGATAGATGCCCAGGAGTGGAATTGTTGGGTCGTATGGTAGTTCTAACAACTACAAACTAAAACTATTTTTAGTTTCCTGAGAAATATCCATACTGTTTTCCACAGTGGCTGCAACTCTTTACACTCCTGCGAATCTGTGTGGGATGGTTCCCTTTTCTACACATCCTTGCCAAAATTTGTTACGTGTGTCCTTTTGTGAGATGATGTCTCATTGTGATTTTGATTTGCATTTCCCTGATGATTAGTGATGTTGAACATGTTTGCATGTGTCTATTGGCCATTTGCATTTCCCCAGAGACTGCAGTGGAGACTTCATTCTTAAGGCTACAAGAAGCCATCAAGGGGCTCTAATTTGGGAAGTAATTTGTGTTTTAGACATGTCACTCTGAAAGCAATGTGAAGAAAGGATCAGAGAGGAGCAAGAATGGAGTGCTCATTAAAGCAGTGATTTATGTGAGAGATGCTGAAGTCCTAGACTAAGGTAGGGGTATTGGAAACACATGAAGAAGTGTATAGAACTGAAAGTCAACAGTTGATTGGCTATGGGTGATAACTGGATGTGGAGATACAGAAGGTGTTATAAGCGTAGAAGAATAAGCGGTGCTTGATGTATTGACAACTTAATATGCCTGAGTGTGAGCAGGGAAAGAGGAGAAACCCCAGGGAATTCCCTGGCGGTCCAGTTGTTAGGACTCGGCAGTGGCCGGGAGCCCGGGTTCCATCCTGGGTCGGGGAACTAAGATCCCAGCAAGCTGCGTGGCACGGCCATAAAAAAAAAAATAGGGAGAAACCCCAAACCAAGTCAATGGTGACAGGAGGGAGAGACAGAAGAGGGAGAGTGCAGATGTGCAGAAAATAGAGAGGCCAAGGAATAGGAGGGCTCAGTGAGATAAAAGAGCACATGTAAAGAGTGTAGAAGAATGAGAGAGCAGCATGTCTAGGGGCTTGCGGTCCAACACTGGGATATTTTCATTTTAGATGTGAGAGGTAGAGTAGTTTAGGGTGAAGAATAAACCAGAGTGTGTCTGTGAGAGAGTTTGGCTAGTATGTTGTACAGATGTTCACTGGAAATGAGAACGTCCAATTGTTGAGTGATTGACGTGGAAGTTGGAGTCCTCTGGACGGTGGTAGGTTGGGGCAGAGAGCAGTCGATGGCTAGGGCCAGTGGATGATAGCGTGAGGGAGTTACAGAAGGTGGCGTAGCAGGATAGCTTAAACCTCAAGGATAAATGTTATGACCGTAGGGACTGATAGATACGTTAACAATGAGAGCTGGAGATTTTAACCCACCACTCTCAGAACATGTCCAAGCAAACAGAAATAAGCAGTGATATCAAAGGCCTAAACACAATAATAAATTTGAGCTATTAGATAATATAAAACTTCATACCCAACAAACAAAGAACATAAATTCTTTTGAGCTATTGACCGTATACAGAAATAGACCTTAAGAAGAAAAAGGAAGCCTCAATAAACTGCAAAGGATCACTAGTGTGAAATCTAGGCTCTCTGCTCATAATGCTTAACGCAGAGGTTAATAACACAGAGATAGCTTTAAAACACCCAAATGTTTGGAAACAAAATAGCATACTACTAACTAATCCTTGGATTGAAGGAAATCAAGAAATATTTAGAACTGAATAACGGGAATATTCAGTATCCCTCAAAGTTTAAGATATATTTACCCTAGACCCAGTAATACTACCACTAGGCGCTTCGCCTAGAGAACCCCATGCCCATGCAAACCAGATGACAAGGCCAAGGATGCCCAGAGCTGCATTGTTTGTAATAGTCCAAAAGTGGACACAACCCAAGTTCAGAAACTAGTTGGGTAGGTATATGCAGTGATATGTCCATCAGTGGAATGTCATACAGCAAAGGAAACGAACAAACTTGGCTACATACAAGTTGGATGAATCTTATGAATCAAGGTATCAAGCCAAAAAAAATAGAAAAGAACAGACACACACAGGAATATATTCTATAGGAGGCCACTTTTACAAAGCACAAAAACAGGCATGCATAAATAAATTACAAGAGCCTACAAAATACCTGGGTGTATGAGGGAAAAGCACGAGAGACTTTTGCACGGGGGGGTGGTCGTGTTTGGTTTAACTCAAGTAGTAGTTATAATTTCCAAAACTGTCTTCCTGAATAATACCACAGAACTGGTACAATCAGGAGGGTGGAACGTGAGGAAGCCGTTGGACCACTCTGTTTCTGCTGAGAGCATCACAAATTTTGGCTTTGAGGCCACATTGCCTCCTTCCTCCGTCTATACAAAGTTGATGTCCCATGCCTTGCCTTTTGATACCCACAAAACTAGGAACTGTACCCTGGGACCTCTATTGTTACTGCTGCAGGAGATGCGAAAGTTTCTGAGCCCATGCTCACTGAGAGAAACCAGAAACCCCAGAAGCAGCATAGACTCCACCTTCCTGCTCCTACCAACTCTCATGGGGGTTTATTATCTGCTTGGCAGAGGCTAAGTTATGTGTGCAATCCAGGCCATAAGGGCGGGAGTTCAGGAAATGTAGACTTGGCTTGCAACGTCGATCAAGCCTTACCTGCTGTGATTGGGATTGTAATGGAGTCAAGTGAGCTAATCTACGATATTTGCCACAGGATATAAAACTGGAAGTGGGGAAGCCAATTAGGAGGCTATTGGAGTGGTCCACCTGAGAGACGATGGGGACTTGGACCAGAGTGACAAAAGCAAAGGTGTTAGAAAGTGGTTGGATTTATATTTTACTCAGAAAATAGGACTTGTCTATAAATTATGGCCGGGTTGAGGGAAAGACATAAAAGTGTGAAGATTAATACTTCCTTTCACTCCTGCCCCAGACATCCAGTTTTCTTTGCAAACCCTCCAGCCTGGTTCAGGAGCCCCTCTTACGTATATCACTGCACCATGTGTTTTGGAATTCCTTGGCTCATCATTTATATTTCTACTAAAGAGTCGTTTCCCTAGGGGCAGACCGTGTGCATTGTGAACACATTTGGGTAGTCAGAAACTGGAATCCAACCCCAAGGGAGGGGCACGGGACTGAGGCTTACTCAAGTCAACACACATTATGTTCCGCTAAACTTCCACTTTGCTCTTCATGGGAGTGATTGCCCTAAGCACACTTATCCCTCATTATAGTAAATCAGAAAGACAAAGACATTCTGCATTTTGCCCTGTGCTCCACTGTGAACAAGGCTGTATCCACATGAATATCTGAGACAAAGCTGCTGACGGAAAGGTATAAATGCTGAAGCTGCTCTAGGAGCTACTTGAGAGTCTTAACTGAAAAGTAAAGGGGAAACATTAGTTGGTTTGAAATGGACTAAGAGCTTTGAACAAAGTTATAGTTGAAACCACTTAAATTCTGTGATGACAACGGAACACAAAGTCCAGCCATTAGAAGTGATAAGGTAAGGTGATACGGTGGTTCCATGTCACTCAGGGGTTTGACACCCCTACTGGGTGAGCCAGAAACTGCTTCAGGTCTCCCAAAGGAAAACTATGATGAACAGTCAGATGCTTCATCCCTTGCCACTTGTAAATTAAGAGGGTAAAGTAGTACTTTTAAAGTGAATTTATTGTGACTCATTGAGCTTAGTAATTTGTATATTCTTTGGGGTTCTAAACGCTTCCTGGAGCCTGTGTGGGAAAGGGCCTTTTCTCATCTCCGGGATTCCAGGAGCTTCTAGCTGGGGCAGACTCATTTGGGACATATCTTAGGCACTGGCTCCCCCTGGAGTGCAAGGGTTGGAGAACCCTTGTAGACACCTCCCCCTGCCCCTAGTCAGGGTCACACAGCTCATCTCAGGAGCTATGGATAATAGGGCCAGGCTGCGCCCATGACCCATGTTTCTTCTTCTAGTCAGCTTCAGTGATCCCTATTTTTCCTTCTCGTTCGTCGTATTAAGTGGCCAGAAAATAAATGGCCACGTAACTCTAGAAGAAGAAGAGTTTCCATGTTTTGAGCACTGATTGTATGATTGGCCATAATAATTTAGGTGCTTTCCATGAATTGACTCATTGTAGCCTCTAAAGAAGTCCTATTATTATCTTACTCTAGAGATGAAGAAAGTGAGGCACAGAGCAGCTATGTAAGTTGCTTAAGATTCCACGGCGAGTGAGTGACACAGGTGAAATTCAAACCCAGGCAGTCTGGCTTCAGAGTCTAAGCTCTGACTTCTACTATATCATCTCCCCTCCTGGCTGGAAAACGGGAAGAATAATACCTACCTTACAGAGCTGAAGTGAGGATTAAATTATTATTATTAGTCCTCTGGAGGAGGTTGGCCGTTTTCTGATCAGTGGGATGGGGTAGAGAGTACATTTTGTCAATTAAGATCCACACATAATCCTCAAGGTGAAATAAGCGTTTCCATTTATTTTTAGTAAATTCAAAGTGAAGTTGTGTCTAAGCAAGGTGCCATAACAGTGCATTTCAGTGGAAAGAAGCTCTCTTCATGTTTGCATTAAATGGAACACAAGAAGGGTCACTCTGACTTCATTTCCATAGCTGACTCCTAAATAGGATCTGCAGGTCCACAGAGAAGCTTTTCCAGACCTAATAGCTCCTGGAATAGGTTCATGCACTTGAAATTCTTCCTTAGCCCAGTCAAGGTGACACATAAAGTTAACCTTCATAATTCCTATGGAGAATACTCACCCCTGTCATAGCCCATAAGATGACATACTTATAGGGTGACGACCTTCCATGTATGACTAAGACAATTTGAACAGCTCCTAGGTGTCAGGGTGCTCTAAGAAATAGGTTTGGTAGCAAATGTTTTTTATTAATGAAGGATGGAATGGATAACGTTTATAAAATAGTCTTTCATGCTAAGTCTGAGAGAAAGGTATTCTAAAGACCAGCGTCCAGAGGCCCATCCCCTTGTCTTTATTTCTTCTGCTCCTGCCCAAGGTCAAGATTCATTATCTCTCACTTGGATCCTTAACATAGCCTTCATTCTTTCTGATGTCCTGCACTCTCATGATGATGCGTCCAGGAGTGAATTTCTGTTTTCTATGCTGATGAGAATTCAATGAGCTTCTAGTATCTGTGGATTGGTGCATTTCATCTGCTCGGGAAAATGTTTGGCCATCATCTTCTTTCCCATTTCTCACTCGTGTCCTTCTAGGATTTAAATTAAATGTATATTAGACTTCTTCACTCTATTCATTGTGTCTCTTATCCTACATTTCTTTTCATAAAATTCACTTCTCCAGGCAGAATTCTGGATGATTTCTTTTGATCTGTCTTCTAATTCAATAATTCTCTCTTAGGTTTATTTCTCTTCATCGCATTTATCATCATCTAATGATTATGTTTAGTGTTGTGTTGAACGCATCCATTGAACCCTCAATCGTTATACTTTTTTAGTCCTAGATGTCCTATTTGATTCTTTTTCAATTGGCTATGCCACATTTTAGGATTTTCTGTTCCCTGAAAATATTTTAAAGCTTATTTCTTAATTTTTTGAACTATAGTAAGCCATAGTGATTATAGTCTGGGTCTCATAGTTCTGATATCTGAAATATCTGTGAATTTGTTTTCATTGTCTATTTTTTCTTTGGGCTGTCACTTACAATGTATTTTTTTTCCTTATGTGTCCACTTATCTTTGACTATGTGCCAATATATTATTGAAAAATTATTTATCGGAATGATATCAGGCATGGGAAGACAGAACCTTCCTGCAGAGAGCATTTTCACCTGCTTCTGCTAAATGCCTGGGGTCACTACCTGTCCAAGACCACTTTAATCCAAGTTCAGGGCTTGAAGTTCCTCGGATCACTCTGGTGATGGATACCTAGACTGCAAGTCCATGCCAGGGCTTGTTGCTTCTGGTTCACCATTATCCCAAAGGGGTAGCCACTTCTTTTCAGCTTAGAGTGGCTGGAGGGCTTATCAGATCCACTCAATGGGGGTGAGGACTTCAACTTTTGGTCTCTTTTCCCATCAGGCCGCCAAAACCACAGCTCAGTGTCGCACTTCTTCCTTCTGGATCCACCTAATGCCCTCAGGCAAAAGTGGCTTTGAGTGCTGGGCTTTCCTATTTGGGTTTTTGCTTTCTTCTAGATTTTAGCCTCAGAGTTTCTTAGCGCTTAATGAAGATAATTTCTTTTCACATTTCACCCAGTATTTTTTAGTTGTCCTCATTGCGATGGTGAGTGCAAATGACTTAGCCTGCCATTACTCGGAGCAGAAGTGTGCACCACCCTTCTAACTTCTCTCCTTGTCCCCAGTCTCTCTTTCTTCCAGTTCTTCCTCCAGAAAGTAACTGAAAGTTTCTTCCTGATGGTGTCATTTTCCTGCACAAAGCCTCCAAAACCTTACTGTTGAATGTAAGATAGAAATCAAATTCCTTACTTTGGACAATCAGATCTAAAACTCTCTTTCTGAGAAACTACTGTATAGCACAGGGAACTCTACTCAGTACTCCGTGGTGACCTAAATGCAAAGGAAATCTAAAAAAGATGGGATATGTGTATACATATAACCGATTCATGTTGCTGTAAAGCAGAAACTAAGACAACATTGTAAAGGAACTATACTGCAATAAAAATTAACTTAAAAAAAAAGAAGAGATGGAAATGAAAAATGGAGTATGTGGAATAGGTTATGGAGAGAAAGGTTGAGGATGAAAAGTTCTCTGCCAATCATCAGAAGACTTTGAACTTTTTAAAGTAAGAAAATGATGTGATTTTTTTTGGGTTTACACATGGCACTTTGTGGGCAGTATGGAAATTGGGTAGGTGTCCTAAAGAGAATGTTTGCATTCCCCCCAAATCTATGTGTTGAAATGCTAATCCCCAAGATAACGGTATTAGTAGGTGGGGTCTCTGGGAGGTGCCTAAGTCATAAGGTTGGAACCCTCATGAATGAGATTAGTGCCTTATTTAAGAGGGTCCAGAGAGATACTTTGCCCCTTCCACCATGTGAGGACATCTTGACAAGTTGCCATCTATGATCCAGGAAGTGGCCTTCACCAGACACCAAAGCTGCTGGTGCCTTGATCTTGGACTAACCAGCGTCTAGGACTGTGAAAAATAAATGTTTGCTGTTTATAAGTAAAAAAAAAAAATACAGTGAAACTCTCCTTCTTAGCTTCAGTTATTCACCGAGGAGGTATTTTCTGTGCACTGAATGTGTGGCCATCATTAGGCCAGGTGCCACCTATTCTTTTGCTTCTTACCTATTTGGCCTCTTGCCTTACCTCCCAATCCACCTCATACTCTAGACAAACTGAAATATTCGCAGTCATGTGTCAGAGCTGGGTCAGAACACAGATGGGCTAACTCCTAGGTCAGTGACCTGTCTTCTACACCCTGATCCCATATTCATGTTTAATACCATTCAATGTGGATACTTATGTACATTCTAATAAATGAACTAGACAAAAACTCAACAACTGCAAATTGTACTAGCTTTTTCGTATTCCTTGCTGCCTTTGGGGCTCTTTGTCATGTGAGTGTGGGACGTAAGCTTTGGAAATAAATTCATTTTTGCCATCAAGTTTTTGGCCATCTCCATAGTCACAAGGACGCCTAGGAAAAAAAGAAAACTTGAGGCTTGCTTTCCCTGTCAGTTGAGACACTGATTGCAGAATTTGATTCCAGGAATAGGAATAACCTGCTTCCAAACAAAACAATTGCCACATGCCAGTGGCTGCATGAGATAACAGTCAAAGCTGACTTTCACTGGAAAAACACACTTTTCTGGAAGTGGGCCAACCTAGAGATAGGGTTCTAGTTTTGCATTTTGCCACTGTATAACCTTGGGCCCATCCACCCTCCTCTAGGCTTCAGTCCCCACCCCTCCCAGCCCATATACAATTCAGATGCTTGGACAAACGGATCTGAAATGGCCTTTTCATTTTTGACAAGCAAGTATTGTCTCTACGAGGATGCCTTAGTGACCAGAGACAAGGGGTGCAGGACTAAGAGCAGTAGGGCTGAGCTCACCTGACCCACTGCTGTTGTGATGGTTAGTTATAGAGGGATCCCCCACGTAAGTAAGTGGGTTAGTTCCATGCGGATCCGCCACGTAAGTGAGAAGAAAGCACTTACTGCAATAGAAGGAAAAAGAGGGGGAAAGGAGAGGGAAATGAAGGTGTGAAGATGCTCTGCTGGTGAAGAGAAGGAAGGAAAATAAGAGACATTTTAAAAATGTATGATTCTAAAATGGTAAAAAAAAAAACAAAAGAAAAAGAAAGGGGGTGCTGGAGAAGGGGTCAAGGTGGGGTAAAGAGTTAAATTTTTAGCTGTACAAAACAGTCGGCCACCCCAGGAAGTTCCATGCAACTAATGCTTTGCAACATGCTGGGCACAAGCAGTCCCAACTCTTTTCACCAAATACTGAAGGAAAGGCGAAGGGGGAGAATGTTTGTTTGAATATTCTAGTTCACCAAGAGTGAACCTGAAATCCATTTTGATTTCAACACTTTTACATGGCATGCCTCACGAGGTCCAGCGGTGGTGAATATGACTGAGGTTTATCTGCTCATTGCCCATCTGGCTTATGTGCTCTGAAGAAGCCTCTTTCTGACCTTGCTTCAGCAAGTTACCTGAGATGGGAAGGACGAAGGGTAGTGAATGAGTGGAAGCATTTCCTCTTTCTCTGAGATATTTCTATTCTACGTGGCAATGTTCAGGGTAGCGGAAAGAATAGAAAACCTCTAGCAAGAATGTAAGGCTTTTTCCCCCCCATGCTGGGCCAGAATGCTGCAGCATTAGAGTGACCTGCTCTCCAGGGACTCACTGCCTTGAAGATCCGATACACTGACCGTTGCCTTCTTTTCCCCTTCAATGCTGTCAGCCAAGAACCCTCACTTCAACTGTGCATCCCTTAGCTATGGGAGGGGGGCTCCTGGAGCCCAATTTCTGTCCTGATGATGGGCCAGAGCCGTGTCACAAAACGCACTGGTTGCACCTCCTCTATGCCTTCCAGAGGACAGGCACTCTGGTTCACTGGAGGCCCGAGGGTCTGGGAATGACCACCAGTCCACTATGTCCTGATTCCTCAAAGGTGTCCAGTACTTTGAAACTGCAGATTGAGCCTGGGTGGTCAAATTACTTCTTTCACCACAAAAAGAAAACTCTTGGGCATACGCTGTTTCAAGTGAAAAGCACATTTTGCGTTCTTGCAGAGGGGAGGCGCAGGGCAGGGTGCCCCACGCCGCCGACCCCCGGCCCAGCTCTCCAGCTGCCAGGGAGCTGGAGCTGCGGCTGACCCAGGAATGACTGCAGACGACAGAAGGAGCACAGGGCTGGGCGGCACACAGGCTGTGCTAGGAGGCGGGACCACGCACCTCTTTCAAAGGCTCCCGGCGCATGCCGGATTGGCTAAGCTCGCTTGCCATCGGAGTGGGCGGAACCAGTTGTGTGCCGGGCCTCGGGCCCGCCCAGCAGCAGGCGGAAGTGCTTCAGACCCCGCGCTGTCTGCAGCAGCCGGGTGAGTGGTCGTGTTGGTATGTGGAGTGAAGCTGCTGGGCTGCTGCTCTTCTTGCCGCTGCCAGGCTCAGGGCCGCTGGTCGACCCCCACCCTCCGTGCTCCCCTTGGCCTCGATGTTCTCACCTTGACCTCAGACTTCTGGCCTCCAGAACGGTGAGAGAATAAATTTCGGTTGTTTTAAGCCACCTGCTTTGTGGTAGTTTGTTACGGTAACCCTAGGAAACTAACACATCCCTCCGGGAGGTCTTTGTGTCCCAGGGCCCTGAGAATTCTAGTGTCTTCCTCAGTGCAGATCTTACCATCCTGTTCAGTTTACCTGCAATAGTACCAAGTCAGTGAATTAAGGCTGGTCCTACTGTGGGTGTAGTAAACGTTTCCCCCATTGCTCTAAAGCAGCAGTTCTGAAACTTTAGTGTGCTTCAGTAGCACTTGGAGGACTTGTAAAAACCTGATGGCTAGCAGCCTACCTTCAGAATATCCAATTCAGCAGGTCTGGAGCAGGGTCTGAGAATTTGCATTTCAAACACGTTCCCAGCAGACGCTGATGCTGCTGCTCCATGGCAGGCCACTAGCACCATCTGGTCTCCAGGCAAGCTAGGTCATCCATCAGTTTCTTTCAGTAACATATACTAGAGGCTGGGCCACCATCTCTATTGACACACAAGTTGTTTATAATCTAATATTTCAATTTATTTGAGGCTGCTATAAAGGGATGTGAAACAGGCTTATCAACTAGTTGAAAGAAATCCCTTTCAATGACAGTAAGGTGGGCCGAAATAAATAGAACCAAGATACATTGGAGTCAGTGTTATTTATGTAAAAAAAACCCAACTCTGCAGCTTATTCATGTCAAACAAGCTTTTATTTTCAATGTGAACAATACTGTCAAATTTATCTGTCAAAGGTAAGAATAAAGTCAGATGTCAGTTAATATCATTTTGGGACGTTGAACTTTGAAACAACATTTGTATTGTGGGCTAATGAAAACTAGAAAATCCGTGAAGAACAATTTCTTCTTTTCTTTCGCTGTCCACTTCTTTTTATGCCTTCCAACTGTAGGGTGGGAGAAGAGTCAATTAACAATTGTACACCAATAACATGCACCAGGGACTTTCTAAATAGGAGTCAATACTATGAACATCTGTTGGCTCTCCAAGGAGAAAACAAAACGTTTTCTTCGTGTAACCCAGACCCTTGGTTGTCAGGGTGCACATCATTTCATCACACCAACCTCATCTCTCTCTTGCCCACCACTATAAATGCTAGCTTTTGTTCTTGAAAGGCCACTCTGTGATTTAAATGTCTTTCCACCTTAAGAGCCTATGCTCCTTACACAAATCATAAATCCCTTATATTCCCAGACCTCTGGTTTCCGTATCTGTAAAATGAGAAAGAGGCTGTTATCAAACATCCGCAGGTGTAAAAATTAAGAAAAGGAGAAAGAAAGAGTGTGATAGTGCGAGAGAGAGAGAGATGAGAGAGAGAAAGGAAAATATGAATGGGTAGAGGAAAGAGAAACTAAGACTGAATTACCAACTCAGTGATAGCCAATAATCTTACTACGGCTAATTTTCTTTTCTTTTGAATAAAAAATCTAAATTGAAGTAATATTTGTGAATTACTCATCAAATGCAGTCTTATTTGAAATCCTTAACTTTTTCCTACTTTGTAAGTCAAATCCTTGACTTTTTACTTTCACCTTCTCAAAGGCATTGTTATTCCAAGAGACTCCATTTCTGTGGCCACGTGATGAAGGTACAGCTAGAGCACAGCTTGGTCGCTTTAGCTGCTTCTCCTCGTGGCCACTCTCTAAAAATATAGGTCTCTATATTTTAGACCTCTAAAAAAATATAGGTCTCTATTTCCAGGTCTGATAAATTTCCCATCTGTAGTAGACTTAAAGCTACAGGACAAAGGACTTGTGGCTGTAAATGAAATACATTCCACAACACACTTCCTTCTATATCATCTGGAATACAAGTACATTATTAACATTGTGTTCCCAAAAGTAAATTTCAACAATTTTTTCTTATTTACTTCACACAAAAAATTAAAAAAATGACAGATAGCTAGTGGGAAGCAGCTGCATAGCGCAGCGTGATCAGCTTGGAGCTTTGTGACCACGTAGAGGGGTGGGATAGGGAGGGTGGCAATGAGACCCAAGAGAGAAGTGATATGGGATTATAGGTATTTGTATAGCTGATATACTTTGTTATAAAGCAGGAACTAACACACCACTGTAAAGCAATTATACTCCAATAAAGATGTTAAAAAGATAAACAAAAAGTAGATTAAGGATGTAAACAAAACAAAACATAAAGCTGTTAGTAACAGGTATATGTCAGGAATGCTTGCACTATACAATAATACCTGTATTCTCCAGAGCTGCCCTCTGCTGAGACCATATCCAGGTTAGGTCCTTCTTCTGGTTTCTCATTTCCATCCTCTTTCTCTTCATCAGCGTTTTCATACTGATGTTCACTCTCTTCTTTAGTGTCGAATGATACGGACTTTGGCATCACAAGGTGGTGGACAACATTTCCCGATTTAAAATCAGCAGCAGAATCTAGTTCTCTGCCCTCGGGAGGATCTGGAGAAGAAAAATATGTCAGAAAATAAATAAGTAAAAAGAACAGCTGGCCATGCTCCTACTGGTTGATACAACACTTCCATGGCCCGCACACTTCTTCTGCTTGACAGTTTTCACAACACGTTCCCCCTCTTTCCAGCAGATCTCACACACTGTGCTGCTGATTACTTCTGGCCCTTTGGAGAAGTGATCGAAATCATCTGATCCTGAGAGCATGTTTGTATGTTTCTGCCAGAACGTCACTGGAAAATGTTCACCCGATTTAAAGACAAATTCTACCGCGAAGCTCATTGATTCCTCAACCACTGAAAAGTGCCCCTGTGCTGTTTCATCATTTTCTCAGGTCATCCTACTGAGAATCTTTACGTTTTTAGAAGCCCGTCAGCCAAAAGTGAGGTATGCCATATGTTTGCCCCTCGGGTGGTAGAAGGCAGCATACTTTTTCTCAAGATCCTAAAGGTCTTTAGAGAACTGGGCTTCTACTTGTGCATATCGTGCCTGAAGGTTTTTGAGAGCTTTGACCCGCTGCCTAACCGCCAGAGGCCAGCGCTGAGCGCGGCCTGCCTTTGAAGCTGATGCCCCAGCAGGGGCTGCAAGGGCCTGAGGTCTGGGCCGCCCCTCACCAGCTTCGGCTCCGTCGTCGGGTCCACACGCCCCAGCCTCCGAGGACTCGGAGGTATCAGCCAGGACGTCGCCCGCCCAGAACTCGGCCTCCGCTGCAGCCGCCGCCGGTTCCTCTGCCTTCTGGGATGCCGCCCCCAATGCAGGTTCCCGCGGCTCACAGGGCGGGGTGCCCTCTGCCTGGTACTCGCTCCGCCAGACCTCACCTGCCTCTCCCAGGTTTTCCTGCCCCTGAGGAGGCACGGCATCCGCTGCAGGGCCCGAGGGCCATAGGCAGCGGCGCCTGACCATCACGCAGCCGGTTTTGGGGTCGACCAGGACACGGTAGGTGTAGTGCCTGGGCTGCGCATGGCAATGGACCACATCCCGGAGCAGGGACTTAGAATGCGCCGCAGAGGCCCCGTGGCCCGCGACCACTCCCGCGCCCTCCTGCCCATTATCGTCCTCCTCTTCTGTCTCTTTGTCCTCCTCGACCTCCTCCGCAGTTTCGTCCCCCTCTTCTGACTGATACACATCCTCCTCCTGGTCCTCGATGTCTAATTTAAACTCCTCCTCCTCCTCCTCCTCCTCCTCCTCCATCTTCTCCATCCCCTCCACCTCTTCTTCCATGTCTTCCTCCATCTGCATCTCCTCCTCCTCCTCTTCCGTTTCTTCCTCCTCCTCCTCCTCAGTTTTGTCCCCCTCTTCTGACTGGTACTCATCCTCCTCCTGGTCCTCGAGGTCTAATTCAAACTCTTCCTCCTCCTCCTCCTCCTCCATCCCCTCCATCTCTTCCTCCGTGTCTTCCTCAATCTCCTCCTCCTCCTCCTCCGTCTCTTGCTCTTCCTCCTCCTCCTCCTCCCCCTCCTCCTCCTCCTCCTCCTCCCCCTCCTCCTCCTCCCCCTCCTCCTCCTCCCCCTCCTCCTCCTCCTCCTCCTCCCCCTCCTCCTCCTCCTCTTCCTCCTCCTCCTCCACCAGCTCTGCATCCCAGTCTTCTTCCACTGGGGCCTGCGTGGCCTCCTGCCCACCATCCTCCCCGCCAAGGGCTCTGGAGGGCCTCAGGGAGGCCAGAAGGGCCGCAGCCCCCTCGACTCCATCCATCCCTCCCGAAGGGGATGCACGGACCCCGAGGGGACTGGGGTCATCACCCGCCCCTCCACCAGCTCCGTCCTGGCCACCTGGGATTAGCCCGTGCTCCTCTGTGGCAGACATGGCAGGAGGGACGCGCCAGACACGGATCGGGCTGCAGTGACTACCGTGGGGAAAATGGCGGAAGCCGGGATGAGTGTCGCTGAGGGAGGGGACGCTGTTGGCGGCGGGGCCTCCGGGACGGGGTGGGGGCCGCACAGAAGCCGGCTACATAGGGGACAGGATTCAGCGAAGATGCCTCTGGGGGCCCCGCTACGAGAAGGGCAGACGGCCTGCCCGTGGAGCGCCCCAGCGAGACTGGGACGAGGCCGCTGCGCACAGGGCCACAAGGCGGGAAAGAGCCTGACTGGCTGGCGACGGGAGGCGGACTTTAGAAGGGTCAACGAAGGGCCACTTCCTCCAGCGCTGGCTCTAAGCTCATTTGCCAGCAGCCAAGGATTGACAACACCACCGTCCAATGAGTGATCAAGGTCTTCAGCTTCCCTGGAGGCCTTAAAGGCCCAGCTCACCCTGAGACTCTGTGAGCGCACGGGAATCCCTTCCTTTTCATTCCACCACTGCAAGTGCAAAACTACAATGTCCCTAAAGGGCGGCGCCCTGGGGTATGGGAACCTGCATGTGTTCCCCAATTGCCACCCTGGGGCAGCTCACGCTGATAGAGACGCACTTAGTTCAAAAATGAGAGAGAGAGAAGGTGTATAGATCAAATCTCAGCAACGCTTAAAACCTCCCACAACAGAGAGCAAGAGAATTTGGAGGTTTTAATGCTGTTAAGGCTACTTAGAAAAGGACATACAAAGTCGATATGGATGCAGTGAGAATGGAGAGTGGAAGAAGCAGTAAAGACGGGAGCTGGACAGTGTTTCATCAGGGCTCCCCAATTCACTTGCAGCCTCCAAGAAATGAAGACAGAGAGAGAGAGGGAAGAGAGACAGAGACACACAGAGACAGACACACACACACACACAGAGATACTTGTTTTAAAGACTGGGCTGAGCACCTTCTCTGCACTGGATTGTGTACACTCCCTGCCTCCCAAATTCATACGATGAAGCCCATCCCCCCCCGCCCCCGCCCCAGGAGATGGTATTTGGAGACCGGGTCTTTGGTAGGTCATTCAGTTTTGGTAAGGTCAGGAGGCTGGGGTCCACACATTGGGATTACTGCCCTTACAGGAAGAGACCATAGATGGTGCTCTCCGCCCACCACCCCAACGTGAAGCCACAGGAAGAAGGCGGCTATTTTCAAGCCAAAACGAGGGCCCTCACCAAGAACTCCACCATGCTGGCACCCTGACCTTGGGCTTCCTAGCCTCCAGAACTGTAGGAAATAAATAAATGTCTTGTTTAAGCTGCCCAGCCTAAGGCATTTTATTAGGGCAGCCTGAGCAGACTAATACAGCATGGCAGACGTTAACAGGACAGGCTTCCTAGAATCATTTCTCGCTCAACAGTCCGAGACTTTTTGTTGTACTCAGCCCCGCTTAGCCGAGTGGTCAAGGGTAACAAACGCTGAAAACGAGGAAGAAATCGACAACTATTTTATGCTAATCCCATTTACTACTGTCGCTGGGCACAGAAGCAAGACTGGGTGTTAGCTGTAACTTCACGTTCAGGAGAACATAAGCTATGTCCCTTACTTCCAGTAAGCACACCGCCTTGGGATCCAGGACACCTAATTTGACAGACCCTAACGTTTCACAGATGGGAAGCACACATTCTGCAGAGCGCTCCCGGGAAGGTTGGTGAGAAGAGCTGTTGTTGCCACCCTGAGTCAGTATGGACCCCTACCCCAAGTTGGGTTCAAAGGTCAATCAAGACTGGTGACACCACCCACACACACACTACCGAGACGCGATGCAAAGTGTATTCCTTACATGAGGAGGCTTCTGGGGGGAGAGCAGGGCAGCCTTTTCAAGCTGCTCCAAAAAAGACTTCAGAGAGTCAGGAAAGGAAGAAATTGCTTTGGGAGTTCTACTGTGATTAGTGGATGGGGCCAGCATGACAGTTCCCTTGTGCTGGCAGTAGCTAGTGTAGTTTGACGCCCACTCCTCCTGCCATCCACCCTACAACCGTGCCAAAGGAGAGAGTGGAGTGTAGGGCGTTGGGGAAGAGGGAGGGTTGACGTTTAAAAGCCCTCAGCAGTCAAACATCACAGGATGCAGTCAGACCCTATACTACAATTCACCTCTGGCGTGTGACTGGCGACTGAAATGTGCCACTTTCGTGTAATGGAATTTGAACTTGTGGAAGTAAGCCACTCTGGAACTCTGAGTCCTGCAGCCTAAGGCCAGGTAGGGAGGCAAAAGGTCTACTGAAGGCCATTCAAGAGCCCAGCGTGGTGTATCCTGAGAAGTAAAATGCATGCCTCGGTCACCATCAATAAGGCCCGGAACTCCGAAGCCGATAAGGAGGGTCTTGGCAAAGCCCTGCATAGTGGCTTTAGTATATGTAGAGACACGTGTGACCTGGATTTATAATTTGGGAGTCTGTGGGCCAAGAGATTCCCAGGGCTCTTTACCCCAAAGGGGACAGTTTTACACAAGGAAACGTCGTTGCTGCCATGGGCCAGACCAGACAGCCAGACGGACGACAATGGCCTGATTGTCTATGAAAACGTGCAGATGGTGCTAACTGTTGGCCAGAGCATCCAGCGCTAAGGTGACTGCCTGAAGTTCACTCACTTGTGTTGTCTTTTCGTTGAACAGTTTTATCTATGGTTATTGTATTGATTACTGACAAGGAAAGACTTTTCCTGACATTTTCCTATTTATTTTCCACATGTCAGTCTTTTTTTGTTCCTTCACTCCTCAATTACTGTATTTTCTGTTCAATTGTTCTACGCTTTTAATATTTCATTCCAATGCCATCTGTCCTCTATGGTTTCTGTAGAGAAATGGGCACAAATATTACTGAGGATTACTTGTATATGGGGAGTGGTTTCTATTGCTGTTTTCAAGGTTCACTCTTTGTCTTTGACTTTTGATAATTTGATCATGATGTGCCTAGGTGGGGATCTCTGATTTTATCCTGCTTGGAGTTTGTAGAACTTATTGGGTGTGTAGATTCATGTCTTTCCTCCGATTTTGGAGGTTTTCAGGCATCATTTCTTCAAAGATTTCCTGCCCCTTTCTCTCCTTCCTCTGCCTCTGCAACTGTCATTATGTGTACATTGATAAGCTTGCTGATGCACATGAGTCTCATAGGCTTTGCTCATTATTCTTCGTTCTTTGCTTTTCCTGCTCCTCTTTTCCTTTTCAGAGACTGGATATTTCAACTAACCTTTTAAAATTCACTGATTCTTTTTCTCCCGGTCAAATTTGCTGTTGGACATCTTTTATTAATTTCTCATTTCATTTACTGTGCTTTTCAGCTGAAGAACTTTTATTTTGTCCCTATTTATAATTTCTATCTCTTTGGGATACATCTTTCTCATTGTTTGCTAGTTCTCTGATCATTGTTTCCTTTTGCTAATTGAGTTTATTGAAGACAGCGGACTAAGAATATTTTTTCTAGTAACCCAAATCCTGTGCTTTACCTCTGACAGTTTATAGTAATTAATTTTTTCCATGTGAACAGGACACACATTCCTCCCATCCCCTCCAACTTTATGGAAGTATAATTTACAAATAAAATTTGTATATTCAAGGTGAACAGTGTGATGCCTGATGTATGTATACATTGTTAAATGATTACCACTGTCACACTGATTAATACACATAGCTAAAGGTTTCTTGGGGGTGGTGTGTGGGATAAAACTAAGATCTACTCTCTCAGCAAGTCTCCATCATACCATACAATATCTTAAATTAAAATAGCATGCTGTGCATTAGATCCATAGAATGTATTCATCTTATAACTGATCATTTGTACCTTTTGATGAACCACCCCACAAATAACAAACCTGGAGGCATCATGGTTCCTGATTTCATTATATTACAAAGGTATAGTAATCAAAACACTATGGTATTGGCATAAGAACAGATATATACAAAGACCAATGTATCAAAATATAGAGCCCAGAAATAAACCCACACATACATGCTCAACTATTTGACAAGAACTCCAAGAACACATCATGAGGACAGGATAGTCTCTTCAATAAATGGGGCTGGGAAAACTGGATATCCACGGGCAAAGATACTATGTTGGACCCTTATCTTACACCATACCCCAAAATGAACTCAAAATGGATTGAAGACTTAAACATAAGGCCTGAATCTGTAAAACTCCTAGAGGAAAACACAGGGGTAAGCTCCTTGACATAGGTTATAGCAATGATTTTTTTGTGAAATGACACCAAAACAAAGGCAACAAAAACAAAAATAAACAAGTGGACTACATCAAACTAAAAAGCTTCTGCACAGCAAAGGAAACAATCAACACAATGAAAAGGCAACTGACCTGTGAAGCAGAAGAAAATATTTGCAAATCATGTTGTCTGTTGTGGGGATAATATGCAAAATATATAAGGAATTCAATCACCTCAACATCAAACAAAAAAAAAATCCAAAACCGACAAATAATTAATAAAAGGACACACGGTCCAAATATACGTTTTTCCAAAGAAGACATACAACTGGCCAATAGGTATATGAAAAGGCATTCAGCATCACTAACCATCAGGGAAATGCAAATCAAAGCTGCAATTAAGACATCACACCTATTAGGATGGCTATTATCAAAAGGACAAGAGATAGCAAGTGTTGGCAAGAGTGTGGTAAAAAGGGAACCCTCATGCCCTGTTGGTGGGAAAGTAAAATGGTGCACCCACTATGGACAACTGTATGGAGGTTCCTCAAAAGATTGAAAGTAGAACTATCAGATCAGCCAGCAATCCCACTCCTGAAAACAGATCCAAAGGAGGTGATTTCTGCTCTGCTGTCTTATTCTCATTGCAGCATTATCCACAATAGCCAAAGAATGGAGACAACCTAAGTGTTTTGAGCAGATGAAAGGATAAAGAACATATCATATACATATAAAAGACATATAAAAGAATTCTTCTTAAAAATTCACCTGAGGGCTTCCCTGATGGTGCAGTGGTTAAGAATCCACCTGCCAACGCAGGGGACGTGGGTTCGAGCCCTGGTCCGGGAAGATCCCACACGCTGCGGAGCAACTAAGCCCGTGAGCCACAACTACTGAGCCTGCGCTCTAGAGCCTGTGAGCTGCAACTACTGAGCCCACGTGCAACAACTACTGAAGCCCGCACATCTAGAGGCCGTGCTGCACAACAAGAGAAGCCACCGCAATGAGAAGCCCGCGCACAGCAACGAAGAGTAATCCCCGCTCGCCGCAACTACAGGAAGTCCGTGCGCAGCAACGAAGACCCAATGCAGCCAAAAATAATAAATAAATAAAAGCAAAATAAATAAATAAATAAAATTTATTTGAAAGACTATTCTTACCTTTACAAGGGGTGATCCGGAGAGGAACAGGAACAGAGACAAGACATAGTAGATTCTCCTTCCTTCAGACTTCTTGTCTCTCTCAGGAAATCTCTACAGGCACAGCTTAATAGTGAGCCAGCTGGAAAGGCAAAATAGGGTTGGCAGAGACCCAGAAACTTAGAACAGGTTATAGAATTTTGAGCTCAGATATTAAACAACTTTTACTTACCTCGCATCTACTTCCTCTTATATATCCTGACAAAGAATGCAAACAGTATGCCTTCTGAGACAAAATAAACACAGAAGTGACTATAACATCAGCAACACCCACTTCCAAAAACACAAGAACAAAATTTAAGACCTTTGTTAGGAAGTGTACTTATGTTTATATGGTAAATAGGGAACCATTGACAGATTTTAATGAAATTTACATATGTCATTAATTTTGATGTAGAAAAAAAGTTCATGTGCATAGTGACTTCTCTTCTTTCTCCCATGGCCACCTAGGAAACTCAGAGATTAGGAAAAAAGCTTCCTTCCCCATATGATTCTTTAATATTCCAGCCTCAGGTACACTCAGCACCTCTGCCTGAGCCCCTGATGGAACACCACTCCCAGGTGAGGCAGTTTTTCTACCTGAAGGATTTCAAAATACCCTTAAGATTTTGGAAGAATTGGGAGATCTAAAGGTAAAATCTGTGCAAACACTACGTAGAGGCAAAAACCTTCTATGACTCAGAAACGTATCTGGAGGGCTGAGCGGGTGTGTGTGAGTGTATGGGTAAAGATTATTTCAGTTGAACTTTAGGCAAACTGTAAACATAAACTCTACACGGAAACACTTTCCAATCCCCTGTGTCTTTAAACTCATGAGATGAGCTGCCCTGCAGAGGCAGGACCTGGTATCTTTGGGCAGCTGTGGCAGTTAAAGAGTGTGAGCTCTCAAACCAGACTGCCTGGATAAAAGTTCCAGCTCACTTACAGGCTGTGAGATCTTGGGCTCAGGACTTAATATCTCAAATCCTGTCTTATATAATAATTCTCAATTTCTCCATCAGTAAACGAGGTGAAAAATAGTCCCAACCTCATTGGATTGCTGTACAGATTTAATGAGCTAATACTTTACCAGGGCTTACTTGATGTAGAGCTTGGCACAGAGTAAGTGCAAATTAATGTCTGGGCACATCACAAAATGAACACATTCCATGCTCACTGCTGTAGCTGCACAGATCATCTTTTAATCCTTCAAATATGCTATGTTCTCTTTCTTCTAATGGATCTTTGCCCACCTTCATTCCCCTAACTAGACCTTATGCATAGCTTTGGCCCCCACTGACGTTCTAAGCCCTAATCATCCTTTCCGTCCCAACTCAGGCTTTTTTTTTTTACAAGAAGCCTCTTCTCTGTTAAGACCGGGTTGCACGTTTCTTTCTTTGTTATTTTTTAACTAAAGTGAAAATAAAATAACATGAAATTAATGATTTTAGTCCATTTAAAATGGACAAATCAAATAAAAAGTTTTAAAAATAAAATGTACCAATCAGTTCTTTTAGTACATTCACGATGCTGTGCAACCATCACCGCTATCTAGTTTCAGAGCATTTCATCAACTCAAAAAGAAACCCTGGGGCTTTGCTGGTGGCGCAGTGGTTGAGAGTCAGCCTGCCGATGCAGGGGACATGGGTTCGTGCCCCGGTCCGGGAAGATCCCACATGCCATGGAGCAGCTGGGCCCGTGAGCCATGGCCGCTGGGCCTGCGCATCCGCAGCCTGTGCTCTGCAACGGGAGAGGCCACAACAGTGAGAGGCCCGCGTACCGCAAAAAAAAAAAAAAAAAAAAGAAATCCTATACCCAGGAAGCGGTCATACCCCATTCCCTCCTATCCTCAAACACTGGCAACCACTAATCTCTTTTCTGCCACTATGGATTTGCCTAATCTGGACATTTCATAGAAATGGAATCATGCCATATGTGGCATTGTGTGTGTGTGATATTTTCTAATTTTTGTTCATGGTAGTTGTTATCTTTTTTCATTATGAACTTTCTTCTCATTCTAAAAAAAGATTCACTTCATGCATGATTGTGTATAACGACAGAAGAGAGTCTTCCATGTTGTATGAGTTTCTTGCCTGACTGAACCTGTTTTGGACTCTCCCTGAAAAAGACCAAGACTCCTTGGGCATAATGCCTGTACCAGTCCAATAACATACACAAAGATTGTATGCCATGACCAAAGGATTTTTATCCCAGGAATGTAACGTTGATTTAACATTAAGAAATCACAGAGTAGGGCCTCCCCTGGTGGAGCAGTGGTTAAGAATCCACCCGACAATGCAGGGGACACAGGTTCGAGCCCTGGTCCGGGAAGATCCAACATGCCGCGGACCAACTAAGCCCATGGGCCACAAATACTGAGCCTGCGCTCTAGAGCCCATGTGCAACAATTACTGAAGCTCGCGTGCCTAGAGCCTGTGCTCCACAACAAGAGAGGCCACCGCAATGAGAAGCCCGCACACTGCAACGAAGAGTAGCCCGCAGTCACCGCAACTAGAGAAAGACCGCATGCAGCAACGAAGACCCAACAGTAGCCAAAAATAAATAAATAAATAAATCACAGTGTAGGGACGATTGTGTAAGTGTTTGTAAGTATGAGCATGTTCATGGACAAATAAAGACATGAGCATGCTCCTTTTGTGATCATGTTATTTTATGGAAGTTAAAGTGTATATACAGGGACTTCCCTGGCAGTCCAGTGGCTAAGACTTTGCCTTCCAATGCACGGGGTGCAGGTTCAATCCCTGGTCGGGGAGCTGAGATCCCACATGGCCAGAAAATCAAAACAGAAAACAGAAGCAATATTGTAACAAATTCAATAAAGACTATAAAAAAAAAGGTCCACATCATAAAAAAATCTTTCGAAAACAGTGTATGTACATATAAGTGCAAATGAGTCTGTCTAGTGTGTGAATGATTTTGTGAGCGTGTTCACGTGAGTGAATACATGTATTATCATGCTCATGTGACTGAATGTTCACACATGTTTGTGCAAGTGACAGAATGTGTAAGTCTGTTCGTGAGTACAGGAGTGTGACTGTGAGTTAATCTGTCACTGTGCCCTTTGGAGTGAATTGTGAGCATGTTATTATAAGTAACAATGTGTATGTGTGCATGTATATTATCAATTTTTGTGTCTGAGTAAATTCACAAGTTTATTTGTGTGTTTGAACATATATATGAGTGAATGGTAATCAAGTTTTATACTTAATATGTTGATATGCATCTGTGACTGGGTGTGAGAATATGTGCAAGTGATTATTTGTGAATCCCTACGTGTGCAAGCCAATTTTAAACCATGTTTGTGTTTGTAAGTGAACATGTCAATGCATGTGAGCCTAAATTAAAGTACACACATCAGTAAATATATGAGTGTTGATACATGAGTGAATGAATATATGGTTATATGAGCATGTTTTCACGAGTGAGTGAAGGTGTGAGCATTTCATGTGTGTAGCCATGTTGGTTTGAGTAATAGTTGTTCGTCTGAGTGAGTGAATGAGCATGTATCGGTGAGTACATAAGCGTCTCCACCAGTGTGAGTAAACCTCTGAGCGTGATCATGTCAGGGAATAAATGTGTGTGCATGTACGAGATTGATGTGTGAGCCTATTCAGGCATAAGTGTGTTGGTGTGAGTATATTTGTGTATTTAACACATATTTGTACCTATTCACGTGTATGAGTAAATACGTGAATTTGTTCATGGAGGTTAGCTTGCTCACGTGTGCGAGTTAATCTGTAAGCATACTAGTTTGCATGGGGTTGCTAATGGATGAGTAAACTTATGAGTGAATATGTGAGCATCTACTTGTGAGTGTATATGTACATCTGTGGGTGTCTGAACATGTGAGTTTCATGATGAGCGTGAAAATGTTTATTTGCAATTGAATGGGTAAGTGTGCTCCTATTTGTGTTCATTTGCACGTGCAAAGAGTTTGAGAGTGTACAATGTGCAGGATCTGTGCACATAAGCCTAAATTAGTATGTCTTTAGGTTGGAATAAATTTGTGAACATGGTTGTATGAGGGAATGGATGTTTGGGCATTTTGGGGTGTGTGAGTGAATGTTGCAAGTGTGTTTATGTATGTGAGCTTCTTAATGGAAGAATATATTTCTGGGAGTGAAAGTGTGAGTGTGCGTTTGGAAGCATGTTCATTTGCAAGTGAATGTGTAAGCATGTCCCTGTTTGTGTTTACATGCACAACCTGTGAGGGAATGTGTATGTACATGAGACACATATGAATGTCTTGTGCATGAGTGATACTGTAACCATGTTCATTTAAGTGACTGGGTGAGCCAGTTTGAGTGAATAAACGTGTCAACATATTTTATGAGTGTCACTGAGCATACATATAAGTGTGTTCATGCCAGTGAATGAATATATGAATGTTATTTGTCTGTCAGACAGTTAACGTGTGGGTGTATTTGACTACGTGAGTGAATTTGTATGCAAGTAAACGTGTCAGTGTGTAATATGTGGGATAATAATTTCTGTCGGGAATGTGGGAGCATGTTCATATGTGGAGCAGGCACTCTGGGGACTTAACATGTAAGTATATTTACATATTGAGTATGACTGCATGTGTGATCAAGTTCATACGTGTGACTGTTGATGAGCATCAGCACGTGTTTGTGAGTATACGTGAGTTTGTCTCTGTGTGAGAGTAACTTTGTTTGATGTTAACAGTGAATAAATATATACGCACGCCCTTCTTTGAGAGTGTTCATCTGTGGGTGACTGTGTGAGCATGTTCATGTGTGTGAGGGATTGAGTGTGTTTGTAGGTGAATAAACGTGTAAAGATACGTCTACACGTGAGTGACGGTGCAAGTAGCATGATAAAGTGAGAGTATATCTGTGTGTGACTGAATATGTGAGTATTTTAGTTTGTGAGCAGGCTAATGCATGTGCATAAGTGAATACGTGGCTGTGTCCATGTAAGCAAATACAAGTGTACCAGTGTGTAAGTGAATTTGTGAGCAAACTCATGTGACTGAGTGAATGTGTGAACGTGTGCATATATGTGAGTCTGTGTTTGTATGAATTCTTGAGTATCTTATTGTGTGAGTAAATAGTGAGCATGTTTGTATATGTGAGCACATTAATGGGAGAGGGAGAATGGATATGTGTGAAAGTGAGTTTATGGGAGAGTCACTATGTATGTGAATGAATTTGTGAGCATGTTTGTGTGCATGAGATTGTTGATTGTGTGAGCCCATTAACACCAAGCACACCACTGTGTGGGAGTGAACGTGTCAGTGTGTTGATGTGTGTGAAGGAACGTGAGTGATCTTGCATATGCGATCATATTCACGTGTGCAATGAATTCGTAAGCACTGTCATGTACGTGAACATGGTATTTCAAATATATCTGGGTGTCTGAATATGTAGATACATGTTCGTAAACCAGGGTATCTACAAGTGCTAGTAAACCTGTGAGTGAGTGTGTGAACATGTGCATGTGAATCTTTAAGTGTGTTTGATCGTGTAAGCTTGTTAATGTTTGATTACATTTGAATGAGTGAACATGTGAGTGTGTATGAATTTATCTGAGTGTATCCATATGCATGAGTGAAGGTGTGAACTTCATGGTGTGTGAGCATGTTTGTGGGTAAGTGAATATGTGAGCATGCCTGTTTGTGACTGTGTTAATGTGTGCATGTGAGTGAATGTGTGAGTTTTACATGTGAGCATACTTGAGTGTGTGTGTTTGTGTGTGTGAGTGAATCCGTGGGCATCTTCATTTTATTGAGTGAATATGTGACCAAGTTTGTGTGAATAAATGACTGTGTAAGCAGAATGTGCTTAAATTTGCCATCTTATACATTGCTGTGACTAAGGCAACATGCAGGTTTGTTTTGGTGGGCAATTGTATGTATGTTCTTTCTTGCTCAGAGTGGTGCGATTGTTGCTTGAGTTTCCTGCCAACTACCAGTAACAAACAGCTGGGTGGGCCAAGTGATTGCAAAAACAGACTGTACATTTGTCCCATTTCTGTCCCTGTTTATCACAAGGCTGCTGAATTTCAGTGCAGGGCTACCTGTTCCACTGCTTCCATTCTAGGGGAAATTTTTCTTGGGCAGCTGTTTGTATAGCTTTAACAGCCTCAGACGTGGCCTCTTGGGAGCTGGTCATGTAACAATACCAATAGATTTCCTCCCACATTACCTTTGCCACTGGGCTTCTCATTTTTATTCTGTAAGATGGGATGTATATGTTTTAAGATCCCCCAGAAGAGTAACATTGGGCTGCAATTTCCCTCAAGTCTTTCCCAAGGGCTTATTAACGATGGTCTTGGTAAGCCTGACAAATTTTGTAAACGTTGTAACCAAGTAGCTGTCAATTTGGATGGAAAAACTCCCACGTAGGGCTTCCCTGGTGGCGCAGTGGTTGAGAGTCCGCCTGCCAATGCAGGGGACACGGGTTCGTGCCCCGGTCTGGGAAGATCCCACATGCCATGGAGCGGCTGGGCCTGTGAGCCATGGCCGCTGAGCCTGTGCGTCCGGAGCCTGTGCTCCGCAATGGGAGAGGCCACAACAGTGAGAGGCCAGCGTACCGCAAAACAACAACAACAACAAACTCCCACACAGAGACTGGTTAGATTTCTCCATGGGATCAAATATGTTTTCATGAGAACTGTCTTTGCTGTCACACCCAAAAGCTGTGATTGTTTACTGTGGGCAGTAAGTGCTGCAGCTGTTGAAGAACCCAGTCCCACTGAGTGTGATGTAAATCTTGAAGGTGGTATTGTAAGAACGTTAGGTTAGGAAAGAATTCCCAAACTGGATGAAGCTCCTGACATTTTAGACATGCCTTGTCCTGGGTATTATGTTGTATACATTCCTTTCCTTGTGTGTGTGTGTGTGTGTGTGTGTGTGTGTGTGTGTATGTGTGTGTGTGTGTGTGTGTGTGTGTATATACATATAGTGTGTGTGTGTGTATATATATATAGTGTGTGTGTGTGTGTGTGTGTATATATATATATATATATATAGTGTGTGTGTGTGTGTGTGTGTGTGTGTGTGTGTGTGTATTTATATATAAAATATGACCTACCAACCCGGGGGAAATTCATGATAAGTTGCCCTTGGTCACTTAGTGTAATTTTTTTTAGTGCAAGCTTCAATAAATGGGACTTGTGCTAGAGAGAGAGAAATCGTTATAACTACTAAGAAAAGAGACCAATAGTTGTTAAGGTATACGTTTTGGGCAGCGTTTACATTCATCATTATGCCAGGCATTAGTAAGAGCTATAATTTTATCTAATTGTAACCCCATAGAGTTTGTCGGTATGGCTCTTCATTACAGCATTTTTAATATGATTACACTGATCACAAGCATGCTGGCTGTACTACCGGGTGCATACTCTCCCTGGGCATGCCTTAAATAAGACTCAAGAGGTAGTGGCTCTATTTGCTTAATGGCACTACTTCATAACACTGGGTCTCATCTGATTTGAGGTGAAAGTTGGCCCTGAGGGTTTAGAAGGCATCTATGAGTCATTAAGTGTTACCCGAAGAGCCTGGCTTAGCCAGAATGGGTGTTGCTAGTAGTAGAAGAGACAGGAGAAGGTCGCTAGCCTCAGCGTTGGTATCTGTGGTCATGTCGGTAGGATTGACCAACCTGAATAGCCAACAGCATGGCTCTCATTGTCCCCAGTCTGACCTATGTTGTAAGAGTCCCTGTTGTGTGCATGTGGTATACTGTTTCCAACACACCCTGTCAACAGAAGTGTGTGGATTACTAGGGCTGGGTGAACCGCAAATAGACAGATAGTCAACAATGGCAAGGGCAGTAACTCCTCAGGTAAGAAGGGGCATACTAACAGGGTAGGGATTAAGGTTGGAGGTCACCTGTAGCCATCAGTAGGGGACCTGACTGTCCCTGGGTATTGTTCACATGGGGTTACCTGGTCTGGGAGAGGTTTCATTCCACCCCCTGGGTTCCACAGTGCCTTTAGTGGAGCAAAGTACATGGATGGCAGATAAGGACACCTCTTTCTCCAGAAAGTGGTGGGTAGTTTGCTTGGCTTATACTGGATGACGAACAAACACAGGCTAAGGATGCTTTCAGAATCACTGGTCCACGTCAGGTTCTCATCAGGATCACGAAGGAAGTGGCTAAGCTCCGGGTTTTCTATGAGGGAGAAAGGAAAGATGAAAGTACCTGGTGAAAGTTTCTTTTCTGTGCGTGGCAGTGCCTGGGCTCCCATGTCTGTGAAAACTGACAACCGGGTCGTGTCTGCTGTGGATGTGTACACCGGCAGAGATAGAAATGTCTCTGTTGGGCGTCTCGTCATTTGTTGTGAATTTAAATATGGTGTAGTTATGCCACAGGGGCATGAACTTAATATAATCTGGACCGTGGGCAGTATTTTTGAGCACTTGAAGGGCTACTGCCCTCCAAGTTCTCTCAACAGCCCTTGCGTTAAAAGTCCATTATGTCTTTCCATGATCCCTGCTACTGGAAGATGATAGGATAGGTGACAACCCCAAGCAATGTTTTCTTGTAATGCCCATTGCTGGTTTGCTTTACAGGGATGTGGGAACTTTGGTCTGACGGGATAACTTGTGCGGCAGCCCCAAGGGCTGTAAAAGCTATTCTGTCAAGCCCTCAATAATATGAGGAGAGGCCTGTGCCTTGCATGGATACACTAATGGAAGGCCTGTATAGAAGGCCGGGAGGTTATGGTAAATTAACTGCAGTGGCAGGGTATGTGGTGATTTTCTCATGGAGCTGCAGCACTCTAGTAGGGCCAGCTTTAGCTCAGTCCAGTAGATCCCATTATCATTTGAGCAGAGGCCTTTGTTGCTCTACGGGGAGCTTCTGCCATTACCCAGGACATAACAGGAATCTCAAACCACAGGACAACTGGCTCTGCTCCAGTAAAGCCTTCAGTTTCAATAAGGGCTCAGTGCACCTCCAGAAGCTGCCTCTCCACTGGCCAATACCTTTGGACTGAGTCTGGGAGTCACTTATGCCAAAGGCCCACGGACATTTGGTCCAGCGGCTCCCATAAGTGAACGTTAGGGTGGCCGAAACTTCCAATTGTAAGTCCTGCCCTCAGAGCACTAGTGGGAGAGCTGAAATGGTAGCCTTCTTTAGTTTATCTAGTGCCTGCTGTGGCTCAGGTCCCCACGGAAAAGTGGAGGGCCAATGGGTGACTCCGTAGATGGGGGCCAGCAAATATTTGAGGTTGGCACCAGAATGCAAACATGCCTACCAAATGTTGGGCCTTCTTTACCAATCTGGGAGGTTGGCTGGAGCACTAGGAGCTTTTCTTTCACCCAACTGCGACTAGTTTACCCTTCTGAGTTTCAAACATAGCCCGGAGATTTAACAACCTAGGAGGTGCCTTGTACCTTATGGCGGGCAATTGCCCATCCCCTCTCAGGGAGGTGTTCACTCACAGCTGTGATGGTGTGTGACACAGAGTCTTGGCCAGGTCCAGTGACCAGGATATCATCGATACAATGCCAGAGCTGAGTCTCTGCAGGAGGTGGCTGGCGCCGAGCAAGCATCTAGGTCCCGAATGCAAATCCCACGGGCAATCACGGGGGCATTCATGTACCCCACAGGTCACTGGGAGAAAGGTGTACTGTTGATCCTCCAAGGGGAAGGCAAAGTGTGATATTTAACAAAGAGAACATGTTAGCCCAGTCTATGACTGAACCATTCACCAGTGTTATTCTGATTGTCATTCATTAAGGGAACAATTCATGGTAGAGGGGCTCTAATACAGGGAGCAGCCTTGTTTAACTCTCTCTAGTCTACAGACAGCCTGTACTCATTAGAAGTGGCTTTAAACACAGGCCATACCAGAGAACTGAAAGGTGGGAATGCATTCCTTTCTTTAACTAAGTCAGCTAGGACAGGCCACAATCCTTCAGTGCTTTCCTTTTACTCAGTACCTCTTACACGGGTAGAGGAAGGTGAACTGGTTCCCGCTGGCCAGCGCCCACCAGTGGCATCGAAACCTTAGGCTTGTTTCATGAGGTTACCTGCTGACTGAGGAAGTCCATTCCAGTAATGGGAAAAGAGTCTCAGAGAACAACCAGCGCAGAAGCATCTTTTAGTAAAACTAAGCCCATATTAAAAGCTAAGCAGATGGGACTTCCCTGGCGGTCCAGCGGTCGACTCCGCACGTCCACTGCAGGGGGCGTGGGTTCGATCACTGGTTGGAGAACTAAAAGCCCGCACGCCACACAGAAAGTTAAAAAAAACCCTAAGCAGATAATGATGGCTTCAATTAATTCTCCTCCAAAGCCCGGCATCTCCTGGCACGGGGAGGGGGGTGGCGCTTTAAAGTATGAGTGCTTCCTGGGATTAGGGAGCTTTGACACCTGTGTCCACCAGAGCCAGCCAGTGTTGTTAATAGTTTACAGTTCACGTGGTAAAAGGGCTACTGTCGGCCAGAAGAGGCCTGCTTTGAGACCAATGGGTCCTGATGTGGGAGCAGGTCCTTGCCACTGGCAGAGGTCAGGGGCAGACATGGAAGGTAAGGCTGTCTCTGAAGGAAAAGCCTGGCCAGGTTGGAGTCTGACTTTAGTAAATATTTTAATTGCTCCACAGATTTACCAGAGATCATCTAATATCTCTGGGCTCCTTGTCCCTTAGGGTCCAATACAAGCAATGTCTCTAGTTCATTTCAGGGTTCACGCTTAAGAGGGGGCCTGGTTTTAAGTGGTTTATTTGGCCGAGGAAGGGGGCAATCGCTCTATGGAGAATAATTTTGATTTAGGCCAGGTGGGGTATTGTTAACAGGCAGCACTTGACTTTGAATTTGTCTTTCGTGAGTTTCTGTTAAATCCAGGGCAGCTATGTCCTCTTGAACTGTCTCAGGATGAGCCATCACTGTCAGGAAAGAGGACTTACACTTTTCAGGAGCACCCCCTGAGAAACAACTTGGTGGACTCAGGACAAAATTCAGCCTCCTCGAGACTTGGCAAATCACCAGGCTGCATGCCATCTGTCGCCTGATAAGCCCATCCCAACATCCCCAGCTGTTGGAGGCTAATGTTTTCCTTTAAGAGGTTGCCCAGGATCACTATGAGGCCTAACGTAGGGTGGGCAGCATTCTAAGAAATAAAAATCTACATCAACAACGTCTCTACCTACTTATCTATCTATCTATCTATCTATCTGTCTATCTATCTATCTATCTCCAAGGCCTCCTCCGGGACCATTCCTAGCTTCTGCACTAATTGCGTGAGATACTTCAGTAGGGACACCATTTTCCCATCCCATAGTATGGCAGTCAATTGATTAATTACATTCCCTGCTAGGTGGAGCTCACTGTCCCCCAGATTCTATACAGCCAGAGAGCCCTTTTTTCATTTGGCTCTTCGGCTATGTCCCTAAGGAGAGACTGGGACTCAGGGATGGGTGAGAGAAAGGATACGTTTCCTCCTCCAAATGAGAGCACACCTCACCTCCTTAGCCCTCCTACTTTGTCTTTTCTGTCTTTATTACTTTGTGAGTGGTTACCAGCAAAACAGAGGATAAATAACTGTCAGGATGGTATTGCACTGCCTTTTCTTCTAGAGGGCACCAGACCTCTTTTCCCAGGGTTCTCCAATTTGTCTCGACTTCCAAAGGAGTTAAGGCTCCAAGCAAAAACAACAGTGAACAGAGCCCGACACGTCTTGTGGTTTGGAGCATGTGTTCATTAAGACAGCCACCTCCAGGACTTCCCTGGCGGTCCAGTGGTTAAGACTCTGCGCTTCCACTGCAGTGGGCACGGCTTCGATCCCTGGTCAGGGAACTGATATCCCACGTGCCGTGCAGCCAAAAAGAACAAAAAACAAAAAAGACAGCCACCTCCTTCAAGTCCTGGGAGCAGCAGGAATATTCACTTCCGTGCATTCAGTCATTCTAAGTAATGCTTTTTTTAGCCCACATCCTTTGGGGGAGGGACTAGAAAGATGCCATCTGCAACAGCAGGTCAGAGTGAGACAGCAGCAGAGACAGGCTAGCTGTTCACAAAGATGTCCTAAGAGACCAGCCTCGGCCTGACACCTCTGCCTTATTGACTCATTTACCTGCCATAGCCGCGCCCCGGCCATGAGGATGTCCTCTCACCTCAGAGCACCCCAGATCACCAGCCCAGCTACAGGGAGCCTGTTATGGGATCAGAGGTAGCCCACTCTTGGTCCAGAGGCCCGCACTCCTCCCCTTTTCCTATTTGGGCCCACAGGTCTTACAACGTCTAGTACCTGCCTAGTGAGGGACCCAGGTGGCTGGGCGGATCTTTCTTGGGGAGCCCAGTGCCTCTGATCCCCAAAACTCAGTTACAGTGGCATGGGTTGGCTCAAATACTGCTGCTGCTGCTTGACCAGGCTAATGACACACAGGGAGACACCATACATACAGATAAAGTGTAATACAGCACAGAGCAATGCCATGCCAAACTGACATGGGGGAGTTCCACATTTTGAGTCCCAACCACTTAAGACTGTCCAGGATTGTTTTGCCAATGGATACTCCTCCTGACTGGGTGGACCCTATATTGATTTCTTGATTATCACCCAAATCCTCCACTTTCCTCATCAACACGAGTAATGAGTGCGAGGGATTTAGGGGCTGATCAAAGACTAAAGTATCACCAGAAAGTGGCAGTAGCACAAGATGACCTTTATCTGGAGGACGCTTTCACAGCTTTGCATGCACGGGAAGTGTCTTAATAACAGGAGAACTTCCAGAGGCTACTGTGTGGGAGCACCACTCAGGAAAGAAGAGCAAGGGAAATGCCAGGGAAGAGCAGGTTCAGAGAGAGGACTAGTGTGTTTAGGTGACACCACTCAGTAGCATGATGGGGAGCCTCTGGGTCGGAGAGTACCAGAGGGCAGCAGTGCTGTGGGGTCTTTTATAACTACAGGCTTTATCTTATCTATAGCTAACAGGTGTTGGCTGCAGTTTTGCATGGCATACAAAGCACGCAAGCTCTGAATGGATTAAAATCTACTTACTTGGAATATATTCAAAGCAAATGAATGTGTAAAACTTGAGTTTGGTGTGGCTGGGCTTTTGAGCTAATGGGTTCCAGCCTGCTGTGAAGAAGGAAAGAGAGGACAACTTTGGCTCCTTTACACAACAATGTCCGTGTTGGAGAATGAATGGGTGAGCCTTTTCAAGTACAGTATGAGTGTGTTAATAGGAATTTATTTGTGTGATTAAGTAAATGTTTGTGCATCTTCATATGCATGAGAAAACAGGTGACCATGTGCATGGATATGAGCATGTTTGTGGGTGTGAGTGAAAATGTAAGCATGTTTATTTGCCTGATATTTTTTTTAGGGGGGGCCATGCTGCACAGCTTGCAGGATGTCAGTTCCCCGTCCAGGGACTGACCCCAGACCACGGCAGTGAAAGTGCTGAGTCCTAACCACTACACCGCCAGGGAATTCCCGTCTGACATTTGAAAAATACATCTGACCCTTAAACAACAGGGGATTGAATAGCACAGATCCACGTATATGCAGATGTTTTCAATAGCAAATACTACCGTACTACACGATATGCGATTAGTTGAATCAGCAGATGCAGAACCCTGGATTCAGAGGAACCTCATATACACAGGGCGGACTATACGTTATACGTATTCAACTGCACGTGGAGGGTCAGCACCCCTAACCCCTGTGTCGTTCAAGGGTCAACTACACTAGTGTATTTGAATGAATGAATGTATGAGTGTATGTGAGTGAATGTGTGAGGCTCTTGGTGAGGGTGAGCACATTCCTAGTTGGGAGCATGTAGCTCTGTATGTGAGGGAATGAGTGTAAGTATGTAAGTGTAAGTGACTGTGACTCAGTGTGTCAGCACATTCTAGTGAAATGTGAGCAGTTATTGTAAGCAAAGGAGTGTGTGAGCATGTTTGTGCAAGTGAATGGGACCTTGCGCATGTATATAAGCACAGGTGTGAGAGCGAACGTGGGAGCCTTTTAAAATATGAGTTTGTGTGTTGAAGTAAATGGGACTTTTCATATGTATGAGTGAATTCGTGAGCACGTGCATGGATGTTAGCATACTGGTACGTGTGTGTGTCTGTGAGTGAGTGTGTTTGTGAGCACGTGAAAGTGGAGTAGATTTCTGTGAGTTAACGTGCAGGTGTGTGTGGGGGGGTATACCTGAGCATCCCTATGTGTGTGAGTAAAACGTGTGAACTTCATGGTAAGTGTGAGCATATGCACTTGTCAGAGTATGAGTATGATGCTGTTTGTAAATGTGCTGTGTGTGGGGAAATGTGAGTACGCAACTGTGAGCATATATGAGTGTGTGTGAGTGAATGTGGGAGCCAAGTTTGAGGGAATGCATGTGTAAGCACGTTTTCATGAGTGAGTCAACGTGTAACTGTTCATTTGTGTAAGCTTGTTAATGTGTGAGTGCATTTTCGTGAATATATGAGAATATGCTTGTGAGTTTGAGTGTATCTGTGTGTGAAGGTGTGAGCTTTGTGATGACTGGAGAAAATCTGTGTTCAAGTGACTGCATCAAAGTGTTGCTGTTTGCGAGCACGTTCCTGTGCACGTATAAGTGAAACTGAGTGTACTGTTGTCAGCATATATGAATGTCTGTATGTGAATGAATCTGTAAACATGTTCACAGGTTAGTGGACATGCGAGGATTTTGTGTGAGTGAATGTGGGTATGATCATATATGAGTGTGTCTATGCACGTGAGGAAATTTGTGAGTATGCTCGTGAGTCAGTGAATATGCTCCAATGTTAGAGAATTTTTGGCTGTGTGCAAGTACGTGAGCATTTCTTATATCTCAGTGAATTTGTGAATGTGTTCATGTGAAGAATACGCTGTGGGTGTGAGTGAATAGTGATCACACTTGTATATGTGAGCATGTTCATGTGTGTGTGCAAATGATTATATGTAAGGATGTCTATGTGGGTGAAGGAATTTGCAACCGTGTTTGTGTGTGCAACTGAGTGTGCATGTGAGGGTGTGAACATCTTAAGGATGAGTAGGCTGATGCACGTAAGTAAATACATGAGTGACACCGTATACGTGAGGCATATTCGGGTGGGTGAGTGAATGCATCACCATGTTAAATTGAGTATATTTGTATTGGAACGAATGTGTGCATGTGTCAGTCTGTCTATGAATGGGAGTAAGTCTGTGAGCATGTTCATATGAGTGAATGTGTAACTTGTGGATGTATGTGATCATGTCTGTGTGTAAGAGTGAATGGAGCCTGTTCACATGTCAGTGTGGTAATGTGTGTTTGTGTGTGTTCACGTGTATGAGTGAATTTATAGGTATGTGCATGATGGTAGCATGTTCATCTGTGAGTGAACGTGTAACTGTATTCATTTTTGTGAGCTTGTTAATGTGTGCACCTATTTCTGAGTGAACGCATGAGTGCATGTGTATGTGTGAATGTTGATCAGATGCATGTACACGACTGTGTTAATGAGGGTACCTGTGAGTTTATGAACAGGTTCAATGTGTGCATATGTGAACATGTTCATGTTTGTGTGCAAATGACTGTGTAAGTATATACATGTGACCATGTTCCCGTGTTTGAATGAATGTGGAAGCATATCAGGTATGTTCATGAATGTGAGTGAATGCATGCTTTGTATTTGTCTTTTTGTACATTTGTGTCTGAGTAAATGTGCAAAAATATTTATGTCAGTAAATGCAGGAGCATATATATACACACACACACACACACATATATGGGTGAATATTATTAAAATGCAAGTTTAAGTGAATACAGGAACATGTGTGTGTTAATGAATATGTAAACATACTTTTGTGTAGGGGCATGTTCATGTGTGTGCTCTTTTCTGTGAGTCAATGCGATTATGTTTGTGATTAAAAGTGAGTTCATTTGTGTAGAAGTGATAATGTGAGCATGTCTATGTGCAACTGTGAGTGTGTGAGGGTATGTGAGTTTGCATGTGAGACACTGTGTGAGTGAGTATGATCCTGTCTATATGTGAAAGTCTGATCGTGTCCATGTCTGTGCATGAGTGTTTTTGGGGTGTGCGTGAATGCTGTTTTTTAAATAAACGTGAGAGCATGTGGGTTTATGAGCACGTAGGCTGTGTGAATATGTGAACGTGTTCATGTGTGTGAACTTGTTCATGCATGAGTGATGTGTGTGTGTGAATGTTATTTTTTAAATAAAGGTGAAAGCATGTCCATGTGTGAATGTGTGTGAGTGGCCGTAGGGAGTGAGTGTGTGTGAGTGTGCAGTCATGTCCATATGTAAGTCCATGAGAATGTGTGTGTGTGTTTATGTGCGAATGTGAGTGAAAGTGGGAGTGTCCACTTGTTAGTGAGATAACGTGAGCACGTTTGTGTGTCTGGGAATGTTAATGTTTAGGTATGTTCATGTGTGGGTGAATGTCTGAGTATACTTGTGTGTTTGAGCATGAACATATGTAAATGAAAGTTTGAACACGTTTGTGTTTTGGGCATGTTAATGTGCAAGTGTGAAAGGTTTTGTGTGTGTTTAAATGAATTTGTGTATTCATTCATATCTAGGTGTGTGAGCATGTGCATGTAAGGGAGCATGTTCACATGTACTAATTAATGTATGAATAAGCTGGTGTGTGTGAAGGTATTAATGTATAATTATTTTTCCTGTGTGCAACTGAATGTGTAAGCAAGTTTACGTATGTGAGCACGATGTATAATTTTAAGTGAAGTTGTAAGTGTATGTGGGGTGTGTCTGTACATGCGAATTGATCTGTGAGCAAGTTCATGTGAGTGAATATGTCAATATGTTTGTTTGATCATGTTAATGTCTTCTTGTGCTCATGAGTGTCTGAGCAGCTTTGTGTGTGTGATCGAATATAAGGATGTGCATTTATGTGAACATTTTCCTTTGTGTCAATAAATGTGTAAGGTTTTTCTGTGTTTGAGTATGTTAAAGTGTGAATATATTCATTCAGTGAATGTGTGAATATGGGTATCTGTGGGAATGAACATGTTAGTATATGTGTAATTGTACTGAAATGTGTGTTAATATGTGTACATTCATGAATGTGACTATGTGACTGTATTCATGTGTGGATTAACATATGAACATGTTCATGTGTGAGTAAATGGAGGAGCAGTTTTGTGTGTAAGAACATGTTCACGTTGGTGACAATGTTAACACCTTAGTTTGCATGACTGTGTGAGTGTCCCGTGATTGGACATGAGTGCATCTACGTGTGAGTGAATGTGTCAGCATGTTTGCGCATATACGCATGTTAATGTGAGTGTGCTCATTCGTGTGAAGGAATGTGAGAATGTGCTCCTATGGGTGACTGAATGCGTGAGTGTGTTCGTGTGGGAATGACTGTGAGTCGATAGGTGTATGTTCATGTGCAAGTGTGAATGAATGTATGATTTTATGTGTGTGAGACAGCATCAGTGTGATCATGTGTGTGAGTGGATGTGTGAGTATGAGTGTATGTGAGCATGTCTGTGTGTGAGTGACTGAGTTTGTGAGTGGATGTTATTGTGTCTGTCAGGGTGTGAGCACGTTCTTGTGTGTGACTGAGTTAATATGCACGTACATGTGAGCATGTTCATTTGTGTGAACGTGTGAACCTGTTCACGTGTGAGTGATCTGTGAGTGTGTATGCGTTTGAGCACATTTGTTTCAGTACATATGCAGGTACGTCCGTGTGCGAGCATGTTCACGTGTGAGTGAATGCGAGTGTAGGAGTCTACGTGTGAATGCACCAGCATGTTCCTGTGTGAAAAATGGGTGAGCATGTCCACGTGTGTGAACATGTTGATGTGAAAATGTTAAGAGCATGTGTAACTATATTTGTGCGTGAATGGGTCAGCATGTGAGTGTTTGTGTAAGTGAATGTGTGAGAATGCTTATACGCATTACAGATTTAATGTGTAAGTGTGAGTGAATGTGTGAGCATGCGTTTGAGTGTGTTTCTTTTTTCTCAGAACCCCAGGTCCATATAGTGAACTGTAAGGCACCGTGCACAAAGAAGTTTTTATTTTCTATTGGCTCAAAGCTGTCTTTAACCAGCTCTACAGCTAGGCCATATTATTCTCTGTGTATTACATCACACTGCTGCTATAGAAACCTGTGTGACTCTTGTGATTCAACCTGCTGGCTTCCCTGAAGGATAACTGCCCAGAAGCTGAGCTGCAAAGACAGAAATGTGTTACTCCAAGCCTAATGCTTCAGAAAGCAAAGTTCTACTGGGAATAATTGTCTGAATGACAACTGAGAAGTAAATGGGTTTCTGTGTTAGGGCAAATCCCAGACTCCAGCATTTAGGGTTACTCTGAACAAGCCCCAGCAATGTGCTATGTAGGGACAGGGGTTCCTATAAACACAGTCCTTCATTACAACCTTTTGCACCCCTCACATGCCTTTAGAGAATGGAAGCTGTGTAAGACAGTTAACAAAACCCAGCAGGGCCGGGGAGCCACGGACCCCACCAATCCCAGGGTCGTACTTCTCATTCTAGACCATTCAGTGCCACTCAGGCAATTCCATCCCTTTCGGTGGAATCCTGAGGACCCTAAAGGGCCAGCACAGAGCCCTGTCCAAGGGCTCCCAGCTAAAAGAGCAAACGGGAGCTGAAATGCAGTCCACATTCCCCTCATCAAGCCATGTGTCCTGGCACAGAAATGCAGCCCAGAAGAAGGGAAACTTGTTCTACTTATCTGCCCAGAGGGGCCGCCTTATATGCTAGCAGTGATCAGTGTGCGAACTTAGCTAAAGTATCCATACATCTCTAACAGGAAAATTCAAAGTGTTACAGACTGGGCTTCCCTGGTGGTGCAGTGGTTACGAATCCGCCTGCCAATGCAGGGGACACGGGTTTGAGCCCTGGTCCGGGAAGGTCCCACATGCCGTGGAGCAACTAAGCCCGTGCGCCACAACTACTGAGCCTGTGATCTAGAGCCCGCGAGCCACAACGACTGAATCCGTGTGCCACAACTACCGGAGCCCATGCGCCTAGAGCCCGGGCTCCGCAACAAGAGAAGCCACTGCAGTGAGAAGCCCGCGCACCTCAATGGAGAGTAGCCCCCGTTCGCCACAACCGCAGACAGCCCACGCGCAGGAAACGAAGACCAAACACAGCCAAAAACTAAAATAAATTAAAAAAACATGTGTTACAGACTGCATGTTTGTGTACCCTCCAAAATCCATGTTGAAAGCCTAACAGTGTGATGGTATCTGGGAGGTAATTAGGCTCAGGTGAGGTCATGGGGGGGGGCTCCCCATGATGGGATTAGTGCCCTTACAAGAAGAGGAAGAGATGCCAGAACTCTCTCTCTTTCCACAGTGTGAGCACACAGCCAGAAGGCAGTCATCAGCAAGCCAGGAAGAGCGCTCTCACCGGAAACCAAAATGCCCAGCACCTTGGTTTTGGACTTCCCAGCCTCCAGAAGGATAAGAAATAAATGTCTGTTGTTGCCACTCAGTCTATGGGATATTTGCTATAGTGGCCAGAACTAAGACAAGAAGCCTCCAGATAAGGTGCCTAAATCCCATCTTTGCAGTGATGACCTCAGCTCCATAACCTATCACTGTCCTCTCTGATGAGCTCAGGAAGGCAAGAAAAGTTGTGCGGGTAACCACTTCCCTTCCTCTTTGAACTTCACTGCTCCAACGTCTCTCTCTCCCTAGTGTCTATCACAGGTTCAGGGTTCAAAGGAAAGGCGAAGGGAGGAAGAATAAAAAATGTCTCATTTATTCCTTCACTCCACGATATGGGAGTGCCTGTGTCATAGGAGGTGCTGGGCTGGGCGACGCCCTCAGGCAGCTGCTTTTCACAACACTGTGGCTTCCAGTTCTCTTGCCCAGAGGGAAGCTGCTTTGCTAGCTTTCCCTCGCTCCTCCTCCTCCTCTTCTCACTGCCCCTTCCTTCTCGAGGGAAAATAAAGCTCCTCTTTGAACCTGAACAGGACAAAGTTCCCAAGGCTTCTGCTTGCGAACTTGTGGGGGAAGAGGAAGAACAGGTTAAACCCTGAGGCTCTCCTCCACCTCACACACAAAGAGAGGTTCGACTCAATCTAGTGGGAGGCCTCACAGGGAGATCTAGGGGTCCCTAAACTCTGAAGCCCTTGGCCCATTCTCCCCGAAGCCCTGCTTGAGAAGAGGAACAGGTGTGATGGCAGGTGACTCTCCCAGGGTAGGTGCCACCGCCTGGATCCTGCTTGCCGCTGATAACCTCACAGACCCGGGGATGGGCTCGGCTCAACTTGCCCGTGGAGCAGGCAATGGTTCAAATGGGTTTTGAGTGCTCTTGAGACTACCACTTATCTCTAGGCAGTGTTCTCCTTCCTGTCCTCACTGTTCTTGACCCTCATCCCTCATCCTCTCTGTCCTGACGTCTCTACTCAACTCTGTCCAGTGTCAGCTCTCATTCTCCTGCTGCCTCTTTCTTCCTTCAATTAAAGCAATTCAAAATGTAAGCCGGTATGTTCACTCCTTGATTGCTAGAGTCTCACTCTCTTCCAGAATCAAGTTGCAAATCTCTATCCAGGTGCTCTTTTCTCCCAGCGAGACACCCCCAGCAACTTTAACCTTGCTCCCGTGGTACCTATGGGCCCCTGGCAGATGCTCACCTTCCTCTTCTCCTGCCCCCCCGGGCTGAGCTTCCTTCCTCTCCAGAGCATGCTGCAGTTGCAGGCCAGGCAGGGAAGTTACCTCCTAGGACACACACCTTGCCCCGAAGTGTTTGGCTTTGTTCTCCGCTTCCCCCAGCCCTGCCACGCACTCCATTCAGAGAGCAACTACCCCACCTACTGTCCTCCCTGCTCCCCAAGTACACACACTCACACGCGTGCGTGCACACACGTGCACACACATACACACACACACACGACATCCCCAGACTTAGCACCTGCGGTGCCCCCTTCTGTATAACGAAAGTCTAAAGTTGTTCTTGCACTCCCCTCTTCATCAAATATTTGGCCAAATCTATCCAGGGACCTCGTTTGTCTCATATGTCCCAGGTTTGCATTCCAAAAAAGTAATGTAACCCACCCCCTCCCACCTTAGGCAGCAGGTGTAAACAGATCAGAGTCCGAAAGATGGTGATGAGGTGCCTCAGAGATAATGAAGATTCTCCACACCTGACAATCCCCAGAGCTTGGCCCTCGGCCCTGTTCCCTCCTTCTGGCCCTGGATGCCTGCTGAGATGCTATCTTGCTTAAAACAATGGGAGAATGTGCTTGGTGTTTTTAAATTGTGGTTGTTAAGTCTCTGCTGAGATATAGGAGAACATGGAAAGGAGGAAAGGAGGCAGCTACTCCCTGACACCGACCAGTGTTTGGGCCCACTGCCCCAAACGATATCATACAAGGGGTAGGGGCTGTGCTCTAACACCTGAATTCCCCTATACCCAGCCCTCTAGAACTCTGGGAATCACTTGCCTCACAGATACCCAAAATATAGATCAAGATGTTAGGGACTGACAGAATGGCCATCATCAAAAAGTCTGCAAACAATAAATGCTGGAGAGGGTGTGGAGAAAAGGGAAGCCTCCTGCGCTGTTGGTGGGAATGTAAATTGATACAGCCACTATGGAGAACAGTATGGAGGTTCCTCAAGGAGCTAAAAATAGAACTACCAAACGACCCAGCAATCCCACTACTGGGCATATACCCTGAGAAACCCATAATTCAAAAAGAGTCATGTACCACAATGTTCACTGCAGCTCTATTTACAACAGACAGGACATGGAACAAACCTAAGCGTCCATCGACAGATGAATAGATAAAGATGTGGCATATATATACAATGGAATATTACTCAGCCATAAAAAGAGACGAAATTGACTTATTTCTAGTCAGGTGGGTGGACCTAGAGTCTGTCACAGAGAGTGAAGTAAGCCAGAAAGAGAAAAACAAATACCGTAATGCTAACACATATATATGGAATCTCAAAAACAGAAAAAACCCAAAATGGTCATAAAGAACCTAGGGGCAGGACGGGAATAACGACGCACACCTAACAGAGAATGGACTTGAGGACACGGGGAGGGGGAAGGGTAAGCTGGGACAAAATGAGACAGTGGCATGGACTTATATACACTACCAAATGTAAAACCGAAAGCTACTGGGAAGGAGCCGCAGAGCACAGGGAGATCAGCTTGGTGCTTTGTGACCACCTGGAGGGGTGGGATAGGGAGGGTGGGAGGGAGGGAGACACAAGAGGGAAGAGATATGGGGACATATGTATATGTATAGCTGATTCACTTTGTTATAAAGCAGAAAGTAACACACCAGTGTAAAGCAATTAAACTCCCATAAACATGTTATTAAAAAAAGAAAAAAAAGATGTTATGGAATGGGGCTTCCCTGGTGGTGCAGTGGTTAAGAACCCGTCTGCCAATGCAGGGGACACGGGTTCGAGCCCTGGTCCGGGAAGATGCCACATGCCGTGGTGCCACAACTACTGAGCCTGAGTTCTAGAGCCCGCGAACCACGACTACTGAGCCCGCGGGCCAGAACTACTGAAGCCCGCGCACCCACAACAAGAGAAGCCACCACAGTGAGAAGCCCGTTTACCTCAACGAAGAGGAGTCCCCATTCACCGCAACTAGAGAAAGCCCACGCACAGCAACGAAGACCCAACACAGCCAAAAGTAAAAAAAAAAGATGTTATGCACTGAACTCTGTTCCCCTCAAATTGCTATGTTGAACCCCTAACCCCCAATGTGACTATATTTGGAGATATGACCTTCAAGGTTAAACAAGGTCATGAGCTTGGAGCTCTAATCCAATAGGGGGGTATCCTTATAAGAAGACGAACAGAAGCCACAGAGCTCTCTCTCTCCCCACACTGAACAAAGAAAAGGCCATATGAAGACACAGTGAGAAGACAGCTGTCTGCCAAGGACAAAGGTCTCACCAGGCTATAAATTCTTTTAGCAAATTCTAGATTTCCAACTGGATTAAATTGTGGACCTTTGTATCAACTTAAATTGTTTCCTCCCTCTATGTACAAGTTTTCTGATTGCTTTCTCTCTGATTCTTTTTGCTTGTTTGTTTGTCACTGGATATACTTTGTGTGTGTGTGTGTGTGTGTGTGTGTGTGTGTGTGTGTGTGTGTGAGGGCAGTGTCCTCTCTAATCTGCTCATATTTATAGATTTCTTCCTTCAGAGAGCATCAGATCAGTTTCATTAGGGTTAGGGGCCTCCCCTATGGCAATGGTTGCTTAATAAGTTTTAAGGACTCTGGCTTAAGTTGCATTTAATTTCATCACTGCGTCCCAAAAGTGCCATGGTTGCTTTTCCCTATCATTAGGATGATCAGGATTTCTACTGCAACAGAAGCATATGCAATAGAATGGCACAGCAGATTACTGGGCCCCCAAGCCAGAGGTGGGTGGACTGAAGCCATCTTCTGCTATGGTGCTGCCACTTGTGCTGCATGGAATTATTATTATTATTTTGTCTTTACTCTCTGTACAAATTCTGTCAGAATAGTTTAGATTTCTAGCAGTGCAAATTTACAGCTGTGGGTTTTATCTCCATCTAATCATGAGTGGTCCAGACCTTCTGGGTGGTTATGGGGACAGGTTCGGAGGCCCACTGACCCACCTCCTGGGCAGCCCAGGAGAGGAGGACATCGCAGGCCATGCAGGACACGTGGGGGTTGCATTCTGGAACAGGGTGAACCAGAAGGGTCTGTGGGAAGCGGGCTTTGCAGTACTGAGAGGGCGAGGTACCCCCTGGTGCCTAAGCAAGGATGTGATTGGCTTGTTTGAATCGTTCTGCTGGCTGACAAGGAAACACTATTCAGGGATAATAAGCAGGAATGCATCCGGTGCATTTAATAACAAGGGTTGTTGCTAGAGGACCCTATCTGGCGGAGCAGAGTGGGCAGCAGAATCTGGGATTAGGCCGCTCGAGGCACTCCCAGTTTCACCAGCCGTCTACTCAGCACGGCGGAATACTAACTTGGGCCCTCACCGCACCATCACCCCCTCCCCGCGCACTCACACACAGGGGTCAGTATACCTGGCTGAGGAGAATTCAGTCCCTGGAGATGGAGGGGTGGACCCTGGGGCGGTAGCTCCCCGACCCCCGCCATTTCAGCGCTATTAGGTACCACGGCAACACAGGGCCTGAAACAAGGGGGCTCCATCGCAGCTGGACGTGCCCAGCCCCACCACCAACTCCTCTAGGGACTGGCCAGCAGGCAGCGCGCGTGGGCAGCCGTTCAAAAGCCCAGGCCCACGTCTGCTCCAGCCGTCTCCTTCTAAGAGGTCGCCCACTCACCCACCGCCCTCCCAGCTCATGGCAGCCTGGCGACCCCGCTTACCAATCAAAGAAGTCCAGAACGACGTCAGGAACATCAGGCGAGGAGAGGTTAGAAGCCAAAGTGGAAGTTGCAGCTGGGATGGGGGTCGTCGCCCTCCAAGGGCAGGGTCCTGATGAGGAGTAGGCAAACAGCGGCCCGCCGCATGTCGGGACGCCATAGCTCCGACCGTCCAAGAACCCTGGAGACTGCTGCGGACCGGGAGGAAGACAAACGAGGGGAGGCGCGGGATAACCAAGAGGAGCGGGGCGAGGAGCTCGTGCTTCTGCAAAGAGCCGCCTGTACGGTGAGAACATCGAGGCCAAGGGGAGCGCGGAGGGTGGGGGTCGACCAGCGGCCCTGAGCCTGGCAGCGGCAAGAAGAGCAGCAGCCCAGCAGCTTCACTCCACGTACCAACCCGACTACTCACTCGGCCACTGCGGACAGCGCGGGGTCTGAAGCACTTCCGGCTGCCGCTGGGCGGGCCCGAGGCCCGGCGCACAACTGACTCCGCCCACTCTGATGGCAAGCGAGCTTAGCCAATGCGGCAGGCGCCAGGAGCTTTTCAAATAGATGCGCGGTCCCGCCTCCTAGCACAGGCTGTGTGCCGCCCAGCCCTGTGCTCCTTCTGGCGTCTGTAGTCATTCCTCCCTCAGCAGCAGCTCCAGCTCCTTGGCAGCTGGAGAGCTGGGCCGGGCGTCGGCGGCGTGGGGCACCCCGCCCTGCGCCTCCCCTCTGCAAATACGCAAAATATGCTTTTCACTTGAAACAGCGTATGCCCATGAGTTTGCTTTTTGTGGTGAAAGAAGTAATTTGACGACCCAGGCTCTATGTGCAGTTTGAAAGTACTGGACACCTTTGAGGAATCAGGACATAGTTGACTGGTGGTCATTCCCAGACCCTCGGGCCTCCAGTGAACCAGAGTGCCTGTCCTCTGGAAGGCATAGAGGAGGTGCAACCAGTGCGTTTTGTGACACGGCTCTGACGCATCATCAGGACAGAAATTGGGCTCCAGGAGCCCCCCTCCCATAGCTAAGGGATGCACAGTTGAAGTGAGGGTTCTTGGCTGACAGCATTGAAGGGGAAAAGAAGGCAACGGTCAGTGTATCGGATCTTCAAGGCAGTGAGTCCCTGGAGAGCAGGTCACTCTAATGCTGCAGCATTCTGGCCCAGCATGGGGGGGAAAAAGCCTTACATTCTTGCTAGAGGTTTTCTATTCTTTCCGCTACCCTGAACATTGCCACGTAGAATAGAAATATCTCAGAGAAAGAGGAAATGCTTCCACTCATTCACTACCCTTCGTCCTTCCCATCTCAGGTACCTTGCTGAAGCAAGGTCAGAAAGAGGCTTCTTCAGAGCACATAAGCCAGATGGGCAATGAGCAGATAAACCTCAGTCATATTCACCAGCGCTGGACCTCGTGAGGCATGCCATGTAAAAGTGTTGAAATCAAAATGGATTTCAGGTTCACTCTTGGTCAACAAGAATATTCAAACAAACATTCTCCCCCTTCGCCTTTCCTTCAGTATTTGGTGAAAAGAGTTGGGACTGCTTGTGCCCAGCATGTTGCAAAGCATTAGTTGCATGGAACTTCCTGGGGTGGCTGAGTGTTTTGTACAGCTAAAAATTTAACTCTTTACCCCACCTTGACCCCTTCTCCAGCACCCCCTTTCTTTTTCTTTTATTTCTTTTTACCATTTTAGAATCACACATTTTTAAAATGTCTCTTATTTTCCTTCCTTCTCTTCACCAGCAGAGCATCTTCACACCTTCGTTTCCCCTCTCCTTTCCCCCTCTTTTTCCTTCTATTGCAGTAAGTGCTTTCTTCTCACTTACGTGGCGGATCCGCATGGAACTAACCCACTTACTTACGTGGGGGATCCCTCTATAACTAACCATCACAACAGCAGTGGGTCAGGTGAGCTCAGCCCTACTGCTCTTAGTCCTGCACCCCTTGTCTCTGGTCACTAAGGCATCCTCGTAGAGACAATACTTGCTTGTCAAAAATGAAAAGGCCATTTCAGATCCGTTTGTCCAAGCATCTGAATTGTATATGGGCTGGGAGGGGTGGGGACTGAAGCCTAGAGGAGGGTGGATGGGCCCAAGGTTATACAGTGGCAAAATGCAAAACTAGAACCCTATCTCTAGGTTGGCCCACTTCCAGAAAAGTGTGTTTTTCCAGTGAAAGTCAGCTTTGACTGTTATCTCATGCAGCCACTGGCATGTGGGAATTGTTTTGTTTGGAAGCAGGTTATTCCTACTCGTGGAATCAAATTCTGCAATCAGTGTCTCAACTGACAGGAAAAGCAAGCCTCAAGTTTTCTTTTTTTCCTAGGCGTCCTTGTGACTATGGAGATGGCCAAAAACTTGATGGCAAAAATGAATTTATTTCCAAAGCTTACGTCCCACACTCACATGACAAAGAGCCCCAAAGGCAGCAAGGAATACGAAAAAGCTAGTACAATTTGCAGTTGTTGAGTTTTTGTCTAGTTCATTTATTAGAATGTACATAAGTATCCACATTGAATGGTATTAAACATGAATATGGGATCAGGGTGTAGAAGACAGGTCACTGACCTAGGAGTTAGCCCATCTGTGTTCTGACCCAGCTCTGACACATGACTGCGAATATTTCAGTTTGTCTAGAGTATGAGGTGGATTGGGAGGTAAGGCAAGAGGCCAAATAGGTAAGAAGCAAAAGAATAGGTGGCACCTGGCCTAATGATGGCCACACATTCAGTGCACAGAAAATACCTCCTCGGTGAATAACTGAAGCTAAGAAGGAGAGTTTCACTGTATTTTTTTTTTTTACTTATAAACAGCAAACATTTATTTTTCACAGTCCTAGACGCTGGTTAGTCCAAGATCAAGGCACCAGCAGCTTTGGTGTCTGGTGAAGGCCACTTCCTGGATCATAGATGGCAACTTGTCAAGATGTCCTCACATGGTGGAAGGGGCAAAGTATCTCTCTGGACCCTCTTAAATAAGGCACTAATCTCATTCATGAGGGTTCCAACCTTATGACTTAGGCACCTCCCAGAGACCCCACCTACTAATACCGTTATCTTGGGGATTAGCATTTCAACACATAGATTTGGGGGGAATGCAAACATTCTCTTTAGGACACCTACCCAATTTCCATACTGCCCACAAAGTGCCATGTGTAAACCCAAAAAAAATCACATCATTTTCTTACTTTAAAAAGTTCAAAGTCTTCTGATGATTGGCAGAGAACTTTTCATCCTCAACCTTTCTCTCCATAACCTATTCCACATACTCCATTTTTCATTTCCATCTCTTCTTTTTTTTTAAGTTAATTTTTATTGCAGTATAGTTCCTTTACAATGTTGTCTTAGTTTCTGCTTTACAGCAACATGAATCGGTTATATGTATACACATATCCCATCTTTTTTAGATTTCCTTTGCATTTAGGTCACCACGGAGTACTGAGTAGAGTTCCCTGTGCTATACAGTAGTTTCTCAGAAAGAGAGTTTTAGATCTGATTGTCCAAAGTAAGGAATTTGATTTCTATCTTACATTCAACAGTAAGGTTTTGGAGGCTTTGTGCAGGAAAATGACACCATCAGGAAGAAACTTTCAGTTACTTTCTGGAGGAAGAACTGGAAGAAAGAGAGACTGGGGACAAGGAGAGAAGTTAGAAGGGTGGTGCACACTTCTGCTCCGAGTAATGGCAGGCTAAGTCATTTGCACTCACCATCGCAATGAGGACAACTAAAAAATACTGGGTGAAATGTGAAAAGAAATTATCTTCATTAAGCGCTAAGAAACTCTGAGGCTAAAATCTAGAAGAAAGCAAAAACCCAAATAGGAAAGCCCAGCACTCAAAGCCACTTTTGCCTGAGGGCATTAGGTGGATCCAGAAGGAAGAAGTGCGACACTGAGCTGTGGTTTTGGCGGCCTGATGGGAAAAGAGACCAAAAGTTGAAGTCCTCACCCCCATTGAGTGGATCTGATAAGCCCTCCAGCCACTCTAAGCTGAAAAGAAGTGGCTACCCCTTTGGGATAATGGTGAACCAGAAGCAACAAGCCCTGGCATGGACTTGCAGTCTAGGTATCCATCACCAGAGTGATCCGAGGAACTTCAAGCCCTGAACTTGGATTAAAGTGGTCTTGGACAGGTAGTGACCCCAGGCATTTAGCAGAAGCAGGTGAAAATGCTCTCTGCAGGAAGGTTCTGTCTTCCCATGCCTGATATCATTCCGATAAATAATTTTTCAATAATATATTGGCACATAGTCAAAGATAAGTGGACACATAAGGAAAAAAAATACATTGTAAGTGACAGCCCAAAGAAAAAATAGACAATGAAAACAAATTCACAGATATTTCAGATATCAGAACTATGAGACCCAGACTATAATCACTATGGCTTACTATAGTTCAAAAAATTAAGAAATAAGCTTTAAAATATTTTCAGGGAACAGAAAATCCTAAAATGTGGCATAGCCAATTGAAAAAGAATCAAATAGGACATCTAGGACTAAAAAAGTATAACGATTGAGGGTTCAATGGATGCGTTCAACACAACACTAAACATAATCATTAGATGATGATAAATGCGATGAAGAGAAATAAACCTAAGAGAGAATTATTGAATTAGAAGACAGATCAAAAGAAATCATCCAGAATTCTGCCTGGAGAAGTGAATTTTATGAAAAGAAATGTAGGATAAGAGACACAATGAATAGAGTGAAGAAGTCTAATATACATTTAATTTAAATCCTAGAAGGACACGAGTGAGAAATGGGAAAGAAGATGATGGCCAAACATTTTCCCGAGCAGATGAAATGCACCAATCCACAGATACTAGAAGCTCATTGAATTCTCATCAGCATAGAAAACAGAAATTCACTCCTGGACGCATCATCATGAGAGTGCAGGACATCAGAAAGAATGAAGGCTATGTTAAGGATCCAAGTGAGAGATAATGAATCTTGACCTTGGGCAGGAGCAGAAGAAATAAAGACAAGGGGATGGGCCTCTGGACGCTGGTCTTTAGAATACCTTTCTCTCAGACTTAGCATGAAAGACTATTTTATAAACGTTATCCATTCCATCCTTCATTAATAAAAAACATTTGCTACCAAACCTATTTCTTAGAGCACCCTGACACCTAGGAGCTGTTCAAATTGTCTTAGTCATACATGGAAGGTCGTCACCCTATAAGTATGTCATCTTATGGGCTATGACAGGGGTGAGTATTCTCCATAGGAATTATGAAGGTTAACTTTATGTGTCACCTTGACTGGGCTAAGGAAGAATTTCAAGTGCATGAACCTATTCCAGGAGCTATTAGGTCTGGAAAAGCTTCTCTGTGGACCTGCAGATCCTATTTAGGAGTCAGCTATGGAAATGAAGTCAGAGTGACCCTTCTTGTGTTCCATTTAATGCAAACATGAAGAGAGCTTCTTTCCACTGAAATGCACTGTTATGGCACCTTGCTTAGACACAACTTCACTTTGAATTTACTAAAAATAAATGGAAACGCTTATTTCACCTTGAGGATTATGTGTGGATCTTAATTGACAAAATGTACTCTCTACCCCATCCCACTGATCAGAAAACGGCCAACCTCCTCCAGAGGACTAATAATAATAATTTAATCCTCACTTCAGCTCTGTAAGGTAGGTATTATTCTTCCCGTTTTCCAGCCAGGAGGGGAGATGATATAGTAGAAGTCAGAGCTTAGACTCTGAAGCCAGACTGCCTGGGTTTGAATTTCACCTGTGTCACTCACTCGCCGTGGAATCTTAAGCAACTTACATAGCTGCTCTGTGCCTCACTTTCTTCATCTCTAGAGTAAGATAATAATAGGACTTCTTTAGAGGCTACAATGAGTCAATTCATGGAAAGCACCTAAATTATTATGGCCAATCATACAATCAGTGCTCAAAACATGGAAACTCTTCTTCTTCTAGAGTTACGTGGCCATTTATTTTCTGGCCACTTAATACGACGAACGAGAAGGAAAAATAGGGATCACTGAAGCTGACTAGAAGAAGAAACATGGGTCATGGGCGCAGCCTGGCCCTATTATCCATAGCTCCTGAGATGAGCTGTGTGACCCTGACTAGGGGCAGGGGGAGGTGTCTACAAGGGTTCTCCAACCCTTGCACTCCAGGGGGAGCCAGTGCCTAAGATATGTCCCAAATGAGTCTGCCCCAGCTAGAAGCTCCTGGAATCCCGGAGATGAGAAAAGGCCCTTTCCCACACAGGCTCCAGGAAGCGTTTAGAACCCCAAAGAATATACAAATTACTAAGCTCAATGAGTCACAATAAATTCACTTTAAAAGTACTACTTTACCCTCTTAATTTACAAGTGGCAAGGGATGAAGCATCTGACTGTTCATCATAGTTTTCCTTTGGGAGACCTGAAGCAGTTTCTGGCTCACCCAGTAGGGGTGTCAAACCCCTGAGTGACATGGAACCACCGTATCACCTTACCTTATCACTTCTAATGGCTGGACTTTGTGTTCCGTTGTCATCACAGAATGTAAGTGGTTTCAACTATAACTTTGTTCAAAGCTCTTAGTCCATTTCAAACCAACTAATGTTTCCCCTTTACTTTTCAGTTAAGACTCTCAAGTAGCTCCTAGAGCAGCTTCAGCATTTATACCTTTCCGTCAGCAGCTTTGTCTCAGATATTCATGTGGATACAGCCTTGTTCACAGTGGAGCACAGGGCAAAATGCAGAATGTCTTTGTCTTTCTGATTTACTATAATGAGGGATAAGTGTGCTTAGGGCAATCACTCCCATGAAGAGCAAAGTGGAAGTTTAGCGGAACATAATGTGTGTTGACTTGAGTAAGCCTCAGTCCCGTGCCCCTCCCTTGGGGTTGGATTCCAGTTTCTGACTACCCAAATGTGTTCACAATGCACACGGTCTGCCCCTAGGGAAACGACTCTTTAGTAGAAATATAAATGATGAGCCAAGGAATTCCAAAACACATGGTGCAGTGATATACGTAAGAGGGGCTCCTGAACCAGGCTGGAGGGTTTGCAAAGAAAACTGGATGTCTGGGGCAGGAGTGAAAGGAAGTATTAATCTTCACACTTTTATGTCTTTCCCTCAACCCGGCCATAATTTATAGACAAGTCCTATTTTCTGAGTAAAATATAAATCCAACCACTTTCTAACACCTTTGCTTTTGTCACTCTGGTCCAAGTCCCCATCGTCTCTCAGGTGGACCACTCCAATAGCCTCCTAATTGGCTTCCCCACTTCCAGTTTTATATCCTGTGGCAAATATCGTAGATTAGCTCACTTGACTCCATTACAATCCCAATCACAGCAGGTAAGGCTTGATCGACGTTGCAAGCCAAGTCTACATTTCCTGAACTCCCGCCCTTATGGCCTGGATTGCACACATAACTTAGCCTCTGCCAAGCAGATAATAAACCCCCATGAGAGTTGGTAGGAGCAGGAAGGTGGAGTCTATGCTGCTTCTGGGGTTTCTGGTTTCTCTCAGTGAGCATGGGCTCAGAAACTTTCGCATCTCCTGCAGCAGTAACAATAGAGGTCCCAGGGTACAGTTCCTAGTTTTGTGGGTATCAAAAGGCAAGGCATGGGACATCAACTTTGTATAGACGGAGGAAGGAGGCAATGTGGCCTCAAAGCCAAAATTTGTGATGCTCTCAGCAGAAACAGAGTGGTCCAACGGCTTCCTCACGTTCCACCCTCCTGATTGTACCAGTTCTGTGGTATTATTCAGGAAGACAGTTTTGGAAATTATAACTACTACTTGAGTTAAACCAAACACGACCACCCCCCCGTGCAAAAGTCTCTCGTGCTTTTCCCTCATACACCCAGGTATTTTGTAGGCTCTTGTAATTTATTTATGCATGCCTGTTTTTGTGCTTTGTAAAAGTGGCCTCCTATAGAATATATTCCTGTGTGTGTCTGTTCTTTTCTATTTTTTTTGGCTTGATACCTTGATTCATAAGATTCATCCAACTTGTATGTAGCCAAGTTTGTTCGTTTCCTTTGCTGTATGACATTCCACTGATGGACATATCACTGCATATACCTACCCAACTAGTTTCTGAACTTGGGTTGTGTCCACTTTTGGACTATTACAAACAATGCAGCTCTGGGCATCCTTGGCCTTGTCATCTGGTTTGCATGGGCATGGGGTTCTCTAGGCGAAGCGCCTAGTGGTAGTATTACTGGGTCTAGGGTAAATATATCTTAAACTTTGAGGGATACTGAATATTCCCGTTATTCAGTTCTAAATATTTCTTGATTTCCTTCAATCCAAGGATTAGTTAGTAGTATGCTATTTTGTTTCCAAACATTTGGGTGTTTTAAAGCTATCTCTGTGTTATTAACCTCTGCGTTAAGCATTATGAGCAGAGAGCCTAGATTTCACACTAGTGATCCTTTGCAGTTTATTGAGGCTTCCTTTTTCTTCTTAAGGTCTATTTCTGTATACGGTCAATAGCTCAAAAGAATTTATGTTCTTTGTTTGTTGGGTATGAAGTTTTATATTATCTAATAGCTCAAATTTATTATTGTGTTTAGGCCTTTGATATCACTGCTTATTTCTGTTTGCTTGGACATGTTCTGAGAGTGGTGGGTTAAAATCTCCAGCTCTCATTGTTAACGTATCTATCAGTCCCTACGGTCATAACATTTATCCTTGAGGTTTAAGCTATCCTGCTACGCCACCTTCTGTAACTCCCTCACGCTATCATCCACTGGCCCTAGCCATCGACTGCTCTCTGCCCCAACCTACCACCGTCCAGAGGACTCCAACTTCCACGTCAATCACTCAACAATTGGACGTTCTCATTTCCAGTGAACATCTGTACAACATACTAGCCAAACTCTCTCACAGACACACTCTGGTTTATTCTTCACCCTAAACTACTCTACCTCTCACATCTAAAATGAAAATATCCCAGTGTTGGACCGCAAGCCCCTAGACATGCTGCTCTCTCATTCTTCTACACTCTTTACATGTGCTCTTTTATCTCACTGAGCCCTCCTATTCCTTGGCCTCTCTATTTTCTGCACATCTGCACTCTCCCTCTTCTGTCTCTCCCTCCTGTCACCATTGACTTGGTTTGGGGTTTCTCCCTATTTTTTTTTTTATGGCCGTGCCACGCAGCTTGCTGGGATCTTAGTTCCCCGACCCAGGATGGAACCCGGGCTCCCGGCCACTGCCGAGTCCTAACAACTGGACCGCCAGGGAATTCCCTGGGGTTTCTCCTCTTTCCCTGCTCACACTCAGGCATATTAAGTTGTCAATACATCAAGCACCGCTTATTCTTCTACGCTTATAACACCTTCTGTATCTCCACATCCAGTTATCACCCATAGCCAATCAACTGTTGACTTTCAGTTCTATACACTTCTTCATGTGTTTCCAATACCCCTACCTTAGTCTAGGACTTCAGCATCTCTCACATAAATCACTGCTTTAATGAGCACTCCATTCTTGCTCCTCTCTGATCCTTTCTTCACATTGCTTTCAGAGTGACATGTCTAAAACACAAATTACTTCCCAAATTAGAGCCCCTTGATGGCTTCTTGTAGCCTTAAGAATGAAGTCTCCACTGCAGTCTCTGGGGAAATGCAAATGGCCAATAGACACATGCAAACATGTTCAACATCACTAATCATCAGGGAAATGCAAATCAAAATCACAATGAGACATCACCTCACAAAAGGACACACGTAACAAATTTTGGCGAGGATGTGTAGAAAAGGGAACCATCCCACACAGATTCGCAGGAGTGTAAAGAGTTGCAGCCACTGTGGAAAACAGTATGGATATTTCTCAGGAAACTAAAAATAGTTTTAGTTTGTAGTTGTTAGAACTACCATACGACCCAACAATTCCACTCCTGGGCATCTATCTGTAGAAAACAAAAACACGAATTCAAAAAGATGCATGCACCCCAATGTTCATAGCTGTGTCATTTACAGTTGCCAGTGTATGGAAGCAATCTGTGTCCATCAACAGATGAATGGAGAAAGAAGATGTAATGTATATATAGAATACTAATCAGCCATAAAAAAGGAATTTTGCCATTGGCAGCAACATGGATGGACTTGGAGGGTATTATGTTAAGGGAACTAAGTGAGACAGAGAGAGACAAATACTCAGTAAATTAAAAAGAATTAATAACTGGCTGAATTAATGGACATAGAAATGAATGTAGAAGAGACTTAAGAAAGGGTAAGTCTTCAACAACAGACATGCTGCAGAGAGCAGAGAAAGGGCAGGGCTTATTTGAATACCACCTAATAAGTTGGTATTACTAGGTCTACAGAGCTAGTGGGCCCTTTTGTGTGCGTCTTAAATGCCAAGTTTATTGTGTATGCAGTAGAGTCATCAAAATTTTCTTACAGGAATCTGGCATGGCCAGAGTTGGGTTTTAGGAAGGTTGACTTAGCAAGTACATGAAGCATGTATCTGTGGGGAAAAATATGGACGTAGGAGGTTAGGAGACTAGGGCAAAGTTCAGGCAAGAAGTAATGAAGGTAATGATACTAAGAGTTGGCAAGAATGTGGAACAAATAGAAATCTCATCCTGTGCTGAGGGGAATATGAACTAGTACAACCGTTTTGAAAGATAATTGGTGTTACCTAGTAAGGTTGAACGTGGGCAGACCCTACGACCCAGGAATTTCATGTTTAGGCCTATACTGTAGATCAGGGTTTCTCAACTGTTGACATTATGGAAAAGATAATTCTGGGCTGTAGAGAACTGTCCTGTGCATTGTAGGATGTTTAGCAGTATCCTTGTCCTCCACCCACTATATGCCAGTAGCACACCCTCAGTTATGACAACCAAAAGGTTTCCAGAGGTTATCAAATGTCTCCCTGGTTGGGGCGGAGGGGTAGTGCGTAAAATTGCCCTCAACTGAGAAAGTAGAGAAACTCTTGTATGTGGGCATACGGGGATATAATGAGAAAGTTCGTCGCAAAATAATTTGCAAAAGCATAAACCTGGAAACAAGCCACATGTCCATCAACAGGAAGGAGACACACTGTGGAATTTTCATATGGTGGATAAGTATACAGCAATGAAAAGTGATTACTACAGTTGCACACATCAACATGGATAAAGATCACAAACACAAAATTGGGGGGGGTAGAGAAAGAGCAAGACAAGTAATACACCTAGTATAATTAGATCTACATAAAGTCCAAAATGGACAAGAAATAACATTATTTAAAGGAATATTCCTCTGCAGTGAATGTATAAAAATGTGAATTATTAACAAAGTTCAGGATTGTGGTTACCTCTGGGAAGGAATGAGGGGAGGAATCTGGAAGGGCACAGGTGGACTTCCAAGGCATTAGCCGTGTTCTAGTTCACAAGCTTGGTGCTGGGTACACAGGTTTCTATATTATTATGATATACCTTACATACATGCTGTATTATCTTCTGTATACATGAAACAGTTCATAATTTGTCAGGAAGTGATGAGGTCTAAAATAAGGCAGGAAAACAGAGAGAAAGGCAGCAGAGTAAATAATTGGATGAGAGAAAGAGAAAGACAGGGAGAGAGAGGGAAGAGTCAACTTTTAGGTACCTCTTCAAAACGTTTTAAACTCATTTTCTTCATAGATTTGGGGATGAAATCAATTCCTTATCTATAAACACACATAATTCATTGCTCAGACTTCTAAGAAATGTACATTTTATGCCTCAAAGCCGATCCTACTATATGATGTGATTCACGGGACTGGATAATACCACATTGCACAAAACACCATTGTCTGGGAATCCTGCCCTGTTAGACTTGTAAACGTGTTCTCATTTGTATTCCTTGGAGTTATAAGCATCTGAAACTAGGCGGCTTAGAGTAAAAGTGATTCTTCATCACTAACTTTAGTGTCATTAGCATATCCCTAACTCGGACAGAACACTGTTTCCAACTCCGGCACCCACCCTACCCCTCTGTTTTTTCCCAATGGTCACCTCTCAGGTAGTGGAATAAAAGGAGAGTTTTTGGATCAAATCCTTTCAGAAGATGGGGCCATAACCAAGGAAAATATCAGAATACCCTAAGCTTTCCTGGACGAGGCAGAGAGGGACAAGACAGGTCTTTTCCTAGAAGAAGCACAAAGTTTTCAAGGCAGAAGGACTCACTGAAAACATATTTTATACATGAGGATACAGGAAAACCCACAAACACCCAGAGAAGCAGGAGATGCAGGATTTGTCCCTGATTGATTTAGGGACCGTCTGTCAGAGACTCAGAGAAGCCTGATATGTTAGAGCTACAGCAAACCCTCAGAGCAGCAAGCCTGAGCTTCCTCCCTCAACATGAGAGGCTTCAGGTGCATCCATGTGGATAACGTAGCCCACTTGTCCTGTTACCTGGATACGCAGCCTTCACCTCGTAGATACCTCTCAGCCCTGAGAGTATAACACTGACAGTGCCACTCAGCCCTCAGAAGCACAGACGCAGTGAAGAGGAACACACATGTCTCTTGGGGCTTGGGACATGGGGCCACCTGGGGAGTAAATTCAGGGCCCTAGGTAACTGGAGCTCGGTAAGGGCCAGGGACATGGACTCCGAGCATGCACCAAAACAGGCTTATCTCAAAAAGAGGTGTGCATGCGTTTGTCTAAAGTGAACCTCCCGGGACTTCCCTGGCAGTCCAGTGGTTAACACTCTGCTCCCAATGCAGGGGACACGGGTTCCAACCGTGTTCGGGGATCTAATACCCTGCATGCCACACGACGTGGCCAAAAAATAATAATAAATAAATAACGTGAGCCTCCGAAAATTCTTCAGCCCAGGTAAAGGCCTTTAATATTCACTATTAACTATAGTTAATACGCTAACTATATTAACACAGAAATACACACACACACTCCCTGCCGGCATGGCATGAACCATAAGGAACCAAACCAATTTGAGGACTTTCCAGGGACCCTACATGGATAAATTTCTACTTGGACTGTTCTTTCATTAAACAATGGTGACAAAAGGCCTTGTGCCTTTGTTGTTGTTGTTCTAGCCATGAGGAATACTCTGTGTTACTACATGATAACGCATTTTTAAATGTCAACACCAGTGACAGGGGAAAGGGTTGTGGATACCTTACACTCACTTCACTTTAACAGACCTTTATCAAGCATCTACGAAGAAGAAAACACAGTGCTTTAGGAGAGAGAAATCAATAAAAGCCTTTACGTTCCGAACAAGTCAGAAGCTCACACTTTAGGGAGCTGGGGAGATACACGCATAAATAAATAATGTTAATCTACTCTCCATACGCGAGAAACTAGCATAGAAAACAGAAAGCGGTATTGATGCTAACTAGCAAGCTCTCAAGCAGCCTTAACTGAATGTAGAAATAAGGCCTTCTACCCTCAAACCCCTGGTCCTCCCCTTCTCTGATCCTCTGCTCTGCTCAAGTACCACTTCACATTTTTCCCTTAAAGAGGTTCCAGATACTAGGCCCATTTCCTCTTTTAATTTTCTTTAAATTAGGACATATTTCAGACCTCGACAAAGGTCTGAAAATGCGACACCCATGCAACCATCAGCCGTCTTAAGAAACATAAGCTTACAAATAAAATTGAAACCCAGTGTACCTCTCCCCAACTGAATTCTCCGTCTTTTTCTATAGATTTAACCACTGTCTTAAGTAAGTTTATTGGTCTCATACACACCTTTCTGCATACTACATATGTATGCATTACTCCTATGTATGCCTTTTACTACAAATAGATGTATCTATAATCAACCTAGTAATTTTGCATGTCTTTAAACTTCATATGTGCATGGTATCATAATGCTTTTATCATTTTGGAACTAGGTTTCTCCTTTATCTATTCATCCCTTCCACTACTGAATCTTTGCCCCTTGTTATAAGCTGAATTGTGTCCCCGCAAAAGACATGTTGAGGTCTTGACCCCCGCAACCTGTAAATGTGACCTTATTTGGAAAGAGGGTATTTGCAGGTGTAATAAAGATCAGATGAGGTCATACTGGATTAGGGTGGGCCCTTAATCCAATATGACTGGTGTCCTTATAAGAAGAGAAAGAACACAGAAACAGAGACACAGGGGAAAACACTATGTAAAGATGAAGAAAGAGAGTGGAATCGTGCATATACAAGCCAAATGAGGCCAAGGATTGACAGCAACCACCAGCAACTAGGAGAGAGGCATGGAACAGATCCTTCCTCCGAGCCTCCAGAAGGAACCAACCCTGCCGACACCTTGACCTCAGACTTCTGGCCTCCAGAACGGTGAGAGAATAAACTTCGGTTGTTTTAAGCCACCCGCTTTGTGGTAGTTTGTTACGGTAACCCTAGGAAACTAACACATCCCTCCCGGAGGCCTTTGTGTCTCAGGCCCCTGAGAATTCTAGTGTCTTCCTCAGTCCAGATCTCACCATCCTGTTCAGTTTACCTGCAATAGTACCAAGTCAGTGAATTAAGGCTGGTCCTACTGTGGGTGTAGTTAAACGTTTCCCCCATTGCTCTAAAGCAGCAGTTCTGAAACTTTAGTGTGCTTCAGTAGCACTTGGAGGACTTGTAAAAACCTGATGGCTAGCAGCCTACCTTCAGAATATCCAATTCAGCAGGTCTGGAGCAGGGTCTGAGAATTTGCATTTCAAACACATTCCCAGCAGACGCTGATGCTGCTGCTCCATGGCAGGCCACTAGCACCATCTGGTCTCCAGGCAAGCTAGGTCATCCATCAGTTTCTTTCAGTAACATATACTAGAGGCTGCGCCACCATCTCTATTGCCACACAAGTTGTTTATAATCTAATATTTCAATTTATTTGAGGCTGCTATAAAGGGATGTCAAACAGGCTTACCAAATAGTTGAAACAAATCCCTTTCAATGACAGTAAGGTGGGCCGAAATAAATAGAACCAAGATACACTGGAGTCTGTATTATTTATATAAAAAAAAACCCAACTCTGCAGCTTATTCATGTCAAACAAGCTTTTATTTTCAATGTGAACAATACTGTCAAATTTATCTGTCAAAGGTAAGAATAAAGTCAGATGTCAGTTAATATCATTTTGGGATGTTGAATTTTGAAACAACATTTGTATTGTGGGCTAATGAAAACTAGAATATCCGTGAAGAACAAATTCATCTTTTCTTTCGCTGTCCACTTCTTTTTATGCCTTCCAACTGTAGGGTGGGAGAAGAGTCAATTAACAACTGTACACCAATAACATGCACCAGGGACTTTCTAAATAGGAGTCAATATTATGAACATCTATTGGCTCTCCAAGGAGAAAACAAAACGTTTTCTTCTTGTAACCCAGACCCTTGGTTGTCAGGGTGCACAGCATTTCATCACACCAACCTCATCTCTCTCTTGCCCACCACTATAAATGCTAGCTTTTGTTCTTGAAAGGCCACTCTGTGATTTAAATGTCTTTCCCCCTTAAGGGCCTATGCTCCTTACACAAATCATAAATCCCTTATATTCCCAGACCTCTGGTTTCCGTATCTGTAAAATGAGAAAGAGGCTGTTATCAAACATCCGCAGGTGTAAAAATTAAGAAAGGGAGAAAGAAAGAGTGTGTTACTGTGAGAGAGAGAGAGAGATGAGAGAGAGAAAGGAAAAGATGAATGGGTAGAGGAAAAAGAAATTTAGATTGAATTACCAACTCAGTGATAGCCAATAATCTTACTATGGCTAATTTTCTTTTCTTTTGAATAAAAAATCTAAATTGAAGTAATATTTGTGAATTACTCATGAAATGCAGTCTTATTTGAAATCCTTAAATTTTTACTACTTTGTAAGTCAAATCCTTGACTTTTTACTTTCACCTTCTCAAAGGCATTGTTATTCCAAGAGACTCCATTTCTGTGGCCACGTGATGAAGGTACAGCTAGAGCACAGCTTGGTCGCTTTAGCTGCTTCTCCTCGTGGCCACTCTCTAAAAATATAGGTCTCTATATTTTAGACCTCTAAAAAAATACAGGTCTCTATTTCCAGGTCTGATAAATTTCCCATCAGTAGTAGTTTTAAGGCTACAGGACAAACGACTTGTGGCTGTAAATGAAACACATTTCAGAACACACTTCCTTCTATACCATCAAGAATACAAGTACATTAAACTGTATTTCCAAAATTAAACTTCACCAATTTTTTCTTATTTACTTTACAAAAATTATTAAAAACATGATAGATAGCTAGTGAGAAGCAGCTGCATAGCACAGGGAGATCAGCTCGGACCTCTGTGACCACCTAGAGTGGTGGGATAGGGAGTGTGGGAGGGAGATGCAAGAGGGAAGAGAAATGGGGATATAGGTATACTAGAGCTGATTCACTTTGTTATGAAGCAGAAACTAACACACCACTGTAAAGCAATTATACTCCAATAAAGATGTTAAAAAGATAAAAAGTAGATTAAGGATGTAAACAAAACAAAACATAAAGCTGTTAGTAACAGGTATATGTCAGGAATGCTTGCACTATACAATAATACCTGTATTCTCCAGAGCTGCCCTCTGCTGAGACCATATCCAGTTTGGGTCCTTCTTCTGGTTTCTCATTTCCATCCTCTTTCTCTTCATCAGCGTTTTCATACTGATGTTCACTCTCTCCTTTAGTGTCGAATGATACAGACTTTGGCATCACAAGGTGGTGGACAACATTTCCCGATTTAAAATCAGCAGCAGAATCTAGTTCTCTGCCCTCGGGAGGATCTGGAAAAGACAAATATGTCAGAAAATAAATAAAGAAGTAAAAAGAATAGCTGGTCATGTTTCTACTGGTTGATACAACACTTCCATGGCCCTCATACTTCTGCTGCTTGACAGTTTTCACAACATTTTCCCCCTCTTTCCAGTAGATCTCACACACTGTGCTGCTGATTACTTCTGGCCCTTTGGAGAAGGGATCGAAATCATCTGATCCTGAGAGCATGTTTGTATGTTTCTGCCAGAACGTCACTGGAAAATGTTCGCCCGATTTAAAGACAAATTCTACCGCGAAGCTCATTGATTCCTCAACCACTGAAAAGTGCCCCTGTGCCATTTCATCATTTTCTCAGGTCATCCTACTGAGAATCTTTACGTTTTTAGAAGCCCGTCAGCCAAAAGTGAGGTATGCCATTTGTTTGCCCCTCGGGTGGTAGAAGGCAGCATACTTTTTCTCAAGATCCTAAAGGTCTTTAGAGAATTGGGCTTCTACTTGTGCATATCTTGCCTGAAGGTTTTTGAGAGCTTTGACCCGCTGCCTAACCGCCAGAGGCCAGCGCTGAGTGCGGCCTGCCTTTGAGGCCGATGCCCCAGCAGGGGCTGCAAGGGCCTGAGGTCTGGGCCGCCCCTCGCCAGCTTCGGCCCCGTCGTCGGGTCCACATGCCCCAGCCTCCCGGGACTCGGAGGCATCAGCCAGGACCTCGCCCAACCAGAACTCGGCCTCCGCTGCCGCCACTGCAGGTTCCTCTGCCTTCTAGGATGCCGCCCCCTCTGCAGGCTCCCGCAGCTTCCAGGGCGGGGTGCCCTCTGCCTGGTACTCGCCTTCCAGCATCTGGTCCCCTCTCTCTCCCGGCTCCCTGGGCTCCCAAGAGCAGCGCCTAACCACCGCGTGGCCGGCGTGCGGCCGGCCAGGACTCGGTCGTTATAACGAATACGGGGTCTAGAAGGGAAGGGACCGAAACCGCGCGGTGGGGAACTCACAGATACCGCGACCACTTCTGCGCCCTCCTCACCGTCCTCCTCCTCCTCTTTGTCCACATAATTCTCGTCCTCTTCCTTGTCTCTGTCTCCCTCCTCCGCCTCTTCGTTCTTCTCCTCGTCTTCTTCAGCCTCCTCCGCCTCCTCCACTTTCTCCTTCTCTTCTTCCGCCTCTTCCTGCTCTTCTACCAGCTTTACACCCCAGTCCTCCTGGACTATGGGCTGGGCGCCCTGCTCTTCCCACAGGGCTCGCACTTCCGCCAGTAAAACCCTACGGGCGGCGACCCTGCGACCCCGTTCTGCCGGCACCGCTCCTCCTGGGACTGATCCAGGGATGCTGGCCATCCCACTGCCTGCTCTGTTCTGACCACGTGTGGCTGAGCCCCGCTTTTCTGTGGCAGAGATGGCAGGAAAGACGCACCAGTCAGTGCCTCAACCAGAGAAGCGATCCGGCTGCTAGACCTAGTTGGCAAAAATGGCTGCTGCCGAGCTAAGTCTCGCTGCTGGCAGCAGAGCCTGCTGGGACGGGGCGGGTGAGGGGGGCGGGGGTGGTGGGAGGCAGAGAAGATGGCGGCAGACAGCGGAACAGTCTGTGATGGTGGCCTTTGGAGGACTCGTGAAAGGAAGGGTGGGGGGGTGGGGCCCGAGGAGCAGCCAACCATAAGTGTGCCTGGGAGGCCGTTGGACAAGGCGGGAAAGAATCTGATAGGCAGTTGACAGGAGCCAGAACTTCAAAGGGTCAACAGAGAACTGCTTCCACCCCACCCCCCCATCTCCCCCCCCCCCCCCCGTAGGGAGCTCTAAACTCATTGGCTGAAAGGCGAGGATTGACATGTCTGCGATTCAATGAAGTTTCAAGACCCAGCTTCTAGAGTTTGAGACCTTCCTCCCTTTCCTTCCAGGACCTTGGAGTCCCCAATTACCCTTTATGTCCAAGCATATCCGATACTTTTAATTTTACCACTGCCAGCAAAACTAAAATGTCCCCATATAGAGGCACTCTGCTGCACAGGGTGAATTGTTCCCTGATTTCCATCTGGAGATGGCTGGTGCCAATAGGGGCAGAGTCATTAAAAACTGTATAGTTAATATGTCAGCAATAGTAAAAAACCTACCAGAAGAAAGAGAAAAAAAGAATTTGGACATTTTAACATTATTAAAGCTAGTTAGGAAAAAGGTGAGGTGAAATGGATGCACTCAGAACAGAAAGTTGCAGAAGTGTTAACAACAGGAGCTGGAAAGAATTTAATGAACTGCTGCTAAATTAGAAAGGAACAGGACCCTGTAGTTACAGACACCCTTTCACTCCCCACCCCACCTCTTGTTTGTAGAAGAGCTATAGCCTCCCAAGCCTTCCCTGAGTTCCAAAGAGCAAATTTAATCAGAGAATTGAGAAAATGCAGAAAAAAAGGAAAACAGTCAAGCAAGACAAAATAATAATAGTTTGGCCATATGACAAAGTCATGGACCCATAGTTCCTTCTCAAGGGCTATAGATAATAATCTGAGCCATATCCTTGAATTGTTTTGCAGATACTAAAACCTCCACCGGGTGGAAGAAGTTAACTGTGTGCTGAGCACAAGCGAGTAGATCCCAGACAGATTGAAATCAGATTGATGATGTTAATTCCCCAAATACCACCCTGTTACCTCATCACAAACTAATGACAAGGATATCATGTAGGATATCATCACTACCCTCTCCCTCACCCTGCCTTTAAAAATCCTTCCCTGAAAGCCATTTGGGAGTTTGGGACTTTTGAGCATAAGTTGCCCACACTCCTTGCTTGGCACCTTGCAGAAAATGCTGTACGTTCCTTAACCACAACTGGCTGTCAGATTAGCTTTGCTGCACGTTGGGTGAACAGACCCAAGTTTGGTTCAGTAACATATTCACTTCAACGCTCCAAAGAATGAACAAAGAAAGTGAGAGACTTATTTTAAAGGACCAAGATAAGCATGATAGCCGTGGAAAGGCAGGCTTTCTAGAATGATTTCTGAGTCAACAGTCCAAGACTTTTTGCTGCATTCAGCCCCACTTAGCCAAGATCTCAAGTGTACACAATTCTTAAGATTATGAAGGAGTCATTAGGTCTTTTATACTGATTCAATTTCCTGTTGTTACTGGGCAAGCACCAAAACAATTCCTGATGAATCCTCTCGGTTCAGACATACTCCTCCCTGTCCCCATTATGTAGGAACAACTCATATCTCTTCATGGTAATCAGGGTCAACTTGCCCCCTCCAATATAGAAATCTGCTTTATTTGCCTGCTGATCCACTGCCACGAGGAGACTGAAGTGACCAGATGGTCGCTGTAGCTTCAAGTTCAGTAGAATCCAACCTGTATGCCTTACCAGAAACAGTCTGTCTTGAGATCCAGAACACTGAATACGGCAGACCCTAAAGTTTCAGGGATGGGAAGCACACATTCTGCAAGTGTGCTACAGGGAATGATGGTGAGAAGAACTGTTGTAGACACTCCAGAAAGAAAGGATGGACCCCATCCTCCCAGCTAAAATTTGCTGCAGATGTCAAGAGTGCTGACACCAAACATAACACATACTAAGACGGTAGGACAAGGTTTATTCTTTACATAATAAGGCTTTCAGGGAAGAGCAGGGAAGCCTTCCCAGACTGCTCTGAAAACTGCTTGAAAGAGTGGGAAAGGAGACTGATTTCAGGTTTTTGTTTCGGTTAGGGGTGGGGCCAGGGTGAGTGTTCTGGTGCAGAGGTAGGGGCTTGCATGGCTTGAACCTCCTGCTGGCTTCCAAGAAGAGATTACCTGGGATTTCGTGTCAGCTTACCCAGCTGTGGGGTGGAGGGGAAGAGGGAAGGCTGAGTCCTAAAAGTCCTCAGCACTCAAACATCATAAAGGAATCAGACTCATTTTTACGTGAGCCAATCTGATTTTCACTCCTTGGTTCCCAGATTCATATACAGTAGATTTGGCGACATAGTGTCAAATATCAGTTTTTGATTCAGTGCATATACCAGATCCTTGAGGAATGTGTCCCAACTATGCAGAGTGTCGTACCTGCACTGCTGCAATAGCTGAGCTGCTCCACCTGGTGGAATTAAGCCAACCAGAAAGGAGATGTTGTTGATCGGATATACTCCTCCCCCTTGAGCCTGAATGTACCCTAAGGCCAGTCTGTCATCCATTACAAGAGTACAAGGAAGTTTAGACTGATTCTCTTATCTTCCAGACCTTGTGCCACCTCATTGGCTATGAGAGCTAAAGTTACAGGTATGTTTCTGCCATTGTCTCCAGGGCCTGGACACTGATGCCAGGGCTATGGAACCAGGTATCTCCCCAGGTAGAACAGCCCTCTTTGCCTGGTGTCTCTAAAGGTGCTCCAAAGGGTTGCGTCACTTCCAATAACTACAGGGGACAGTGCAGGATTTAAAACATTACCCCTCCTCCCAATGGAAAGACGTTCTGTGGCCCACTCTCCAACACAGACAAGCATATAACCTAAAGGGTCTTCTTACACTTGATTTGGATCACCTTTATATTGGTTTGGTAAAGCCACATGGGCAGTGTTGCTGAATAAATGCAGCTTCAATATCCATACATGCCTCTGGTGCCATGGATGCATCAGGAGAACCATGTGGACTTGTATCAGTAATAATGAAACCAGGTTGTCCTGGTCAGAGTGTTTCTATGAGGGGGTTCGAATTTAATAGCCATGGCCATGGAAGATTTTCTGTTCCCATCTATGTGGATGGAAGGACAAACCTCAGACAATTCAGTCAGCTGCTACCGCCACTTGACTCAAGTGGGCCGTGGGGATATTTGCCAAGCCGTGGTGCTGGATTTAGGGGACACAAACCCGATCCCCATCTCTGCACCTGCCAGCTTACAAGGAGTTCCACTCCAGATACTGAGATTGTTGTTTTCCTTCCATGGCCCCATAGTCTGCCTGTCCTAATTCAGTAGTCAGTACTTCTCCCGTTGACCCAGCCATTTCCCACGTGCATCCAGACCTATCTGGATGTTCCAGGAGTGACATAGGCTGTGGCACAATGGTAGAACTTTCAATGGTCTATTGACCATCACCTACTGCTGCCTGAGGGAGCCACCACAAGGGTAATCTAGGTTTCACAGATTCCACCAGTGGATCACTATCCCTGTGATCTGTGACCCACAATGTCCAATGACTGGAGCCAGGTAATAGTAGAAGCAATAAGCTGGAGTCACTTTCACCTCGTTCTCTGACTAAGGTCAGTGAAGGAAGAAAAAAGAAAGAAAGAGGAATGGTTGGGGATTGTCGGTGTGGAATCACTGATAGAGTGAAGTGATCTCCCTGTCCTGACATCCCCCAAGCAACCATTCCCTTTAGAAAGGGAATATTCCTGGGGAATTCCCTGGCAGTCCAGTGGTTAGGACTCAGCGCTTTCACTGCCCAGGCCTGGGTTCCATCCCTGGTTGGGGAACTAAGATCGCACAAGCGTCAAGGCGCAGCCAAAATACAAAAAGAAAGGAAGAAAGAACGAACGAAAGGGAATATTCCCTTGCTGGGAACAGCCTCATATAGTGACCCTATAGTCTGACTGTGATGTCTAGTCTGGCAGTGATTATTCTGGCAGCACGGCCTGTCCAGCAATCTTTTATAGTCAAAGCTTTGAAAATCCACTCTACTTCTTGATCATGCCAGCCACCAGAGCATGAAAAGGGGCGTGGAATACCTATGAGTGTCATGCCCATCTCTGCCTGTTTTTTTAGTCCTTGAAATTTCAGCCGTTATTATTTGATTTATCCTAGAGGTTTTGCTTCCATCCAATATGCTCTTGAGAATGTTGACCAAGGCTGTAAATCGTGAACAGCTCTTGTCTCTCTAACTGTGCTCCTCCAGTTCTGTCTGGCTGCTGGTTCTCTCCATGGAATCAGCTTCTCTCAAGTCATTACGGAGAATAACGGGTTGGTCAAAAAGAGCTGTACTCTGTTTGGAGTGAGAACCAGAAAGGTATTCTTCATTGGCACACACCACGGCACTTCCGGGGTGCTCTGGCGGTCTTGCTTGAGTCTCCTTCATCATGAATGGCTCGCACTGAAAGATTACAAGTGGCCAAAAGCGTGGCGGAACTTAGATTCAAGTGTCGCCCTGGTGCTGCCAGAATCTGCTGCTCACACAGGAATGGCAACTTCGTAGCCAGAATAGGTTTCAAAGGTTATTTGACACCAGAAGTAGCCACCGGATGGCAGCAGAGGGTGGAAGTAGTCTCTTTGCCAGGCGTGGGCAGAGCTCAAAGTCCTGTCACCTGCTGGCAGGTAACCCAGATGGAGGCCTTTTGAGCTCATTCGATTCTGGTAGCAGGGCCACTTGCCCAGTCTGACAATCAATCATCCCCCATGAACTCCAAGAGACAACTAGGCTGTTAGCTAGAGCCCAAGAGCCAGTGAAAATACAGCATGCCTGCCCCTTAGGAGCATTGTCTAGGGCAAGGAGGGCAGCTTTTAATTTAGCCCATGGTGCTGACTGGTCCTCACTGCAGTGGGTCCTTTATGATTGTCATTGAGGCTAAAGGAGTGCTGAAGCCCGGGGACACTGTAAGCTTTTATTGTGGCCAAGACACCAGTAAGCCAACACCAAGCATCCTTGGGGACTTCTTGGAAGTGTGGTCACCAGGTAGCAAAAGACTTCCCTTGTAGTTGAGCAAACAGAGGTGAAATGGCCCCTAAATAGGTAGCCACAGCCTTTTCAAATAAGCAAGACACAGCTATAGGACCAGACCTGCCCCTCTCTCAAATACAACATTTCATTTAATAAGAAAAGATTGTTGTACCTTTCCAACCTTGTTGTGAGGATCTGAGTGGAACAAACTCAAGGTAGGGATGTCTGGACGTGCTGTTCCCTGGCAGTCCTGACTAAGGCTCTCATTCTCCACAAATGTCCAGTAGCAGGTTAGCAGCTGTTGCTCAGAAAGGGTGCAGTGGATGGCCCTCTCAGGGAGGCATCAAGTTCAGGACTCCAAGAGGCACTGCCAGGTGGAGGTGGTCTCCCTTGCTAGAAGCTCAAAATAGCCTAGTTATCAGTAGCAGACACCTACAATTCCAGGGGACCCTTGGGGTTTTACAGGCATCAAACGTAGGGCTGCTGAGATAGCCTGTTGCACTATCCCAGCTGCCTGCTACTCCTGTACCAAGCTACATTTGCTAGATTTTCTCTTCAACATAGACGTAGGGTACAACAAACTGTCTAGGTGAGACATATTGTCTCTTAATAGTCAAACACTCAAATTAAGCGCTGGACTTCTTTTTAGGGAGTAGTGAGCCATAGAGTGAATGACACTTCCTTTCCTATCTTGGAGATTGGTCAGCCCACGTGGATCTCAAGAATTTGACTTGAGTGGCTGGTCTCTATATCTTATCAGGATTAAGGAGCCACCACTTGGCTTTCATGCAAGTGAGCAAACAACCATTGCCAACTCTTCTTTATTGGGGCCTACCATTATGATAGGATCAACAGAGTGACTTGTTCCATATGTCAGCCTACCCACTGGTGGCAAGTAGCAGGAAAATCTGAGTCCCCCAGGTGCAACATGGTAATTGTGCATTTAAGCCCAAGGTCTGGAATAGCCAGAGCTACAGTGTCAACAGCTAAATTCAGTTGGCAATAATAATTACACCATAAGTCTCCAGATCTCATTAGCCTTTTCCTCTGGATACTCAATACTGTAGTCTTGAGACACAGATGCTCTCAGACCCCTACTACCCTTAAGTCCCTCATCAAGGTTTTGATTACTTTTCCCCCTGGAATTATATATTGCTTCTGCAGTATAATATGGGGAAAAACTGGAAGTCTGTGGGTGGTTTTGGTGTCATCTTCCTACTGTTACAACTCTACAAAGGGCTCTTCACAATTGGGAGAGTCTCTTTTGAGTCTTATGAGCACTCACAACCTGAACACACCCATATAATAGCCCTCAGAATAGGAAGCAGCACATTGCCACATCCTAAAATCCCCTCGTGTCTGCTTCAAGTCACTACATGTCCCGAGAGTGAACACTAATCTGACTTCTATCCTCACAGATTAGTTTTCCCTGTTTTTGAGCTTTACACAAAAGGGCTTTTACTATACACTCTTTTGGGACTGACTTCTTTTGCTTTTGAAAGACTCATCTAATTTTTTGTGTGAGTGGTTGTAGATTGTTCATTTTCATTGCTCCATGTTATTCTCTGATATGAATATACCACCATTTATCTAGCAACTCTAGTTTTCATATGCGTTTGGGGAGTTAAAAAACATTTTGCCTACTGTGAAGAGTGCTGCTGTGAACACTCTTATACAGGTGTTCTGGTGCACATATGTATATAATTCTCTTGGGTAAATAGCTAGGAGTGAAATTGTTGCATCATAGGTTATGCATAAATTCACATATATTGAAGTTGGCAAATAAATTTCCAAAGTGGATGTACCAGTTTTCACTTGCATCAGTTGCTCCACGTCCTCACAAAGACATGATGTTTCTATCAGTTTTCATTTTACCTATTCAGGTGTGAAAGTAAAAGCATCACAATATGGCTTCAATGTTCATTTCCCTGACCTTCATGAATTACGAGGTTGAGACCCCTTCATTTGTTTATTAGTCATTGGTATTAGCCAGTTTTTCTGAAGTACCTGTTTGTCTTTTCCCATTTTTTCTGTTGGGTTGTTTGCCTTTACTTCTTGATTTGTAGGAATTTTTAATGTATTCTGGATACAATTCCTTTACTGGATACATGTATGGCAAACAAATAGTCCCAATCTGTGGACTGCCTTTTCTCTTTCTTAATGGTGCCTTTTGATGAACAAATGCTCTTAAGTTTTACATAGTCTTTTTTCTTTATTGTTAGTATTTTATTTCTGGTGTGACCTGTTAAAAAGAAAATGTTGCCTACTTCAAAATCATGAAGACGTTCCCTATGTTTGCTTTAAATTATTTTTTACCTTTCACATTTATATCTGCAAACCATATCCAATTGATTTTTGTTCCTAGTTTGAAAAAAGGTCGATTCATTTTTTTCAAGTGGATATCCAACTGACAAAAAAAGACCATTGTCTCCTCACTGTACTTAAGTGTCACATTTGTCATAAATCAGGTGACTTATCATATATGTATATGCACACACACACATTTTTTGCCCTGTGTGATGAACCAGTATGTGTATAGATTGATAGACAGATAGATAGATAGATTCTATATTCTCTGTAATATTCCATTGGTTAATTAGTCTCTCCTTGACCAGTACCCCATGGCTTAATTCCTAGAATTTCATAATAAGTTCGAAGTGTGGTAACCTATGTCTTCCTTTTTCAAGATTACTTTTGTATTCTTGCCATTCTGCATTTCCTATACCTGCACTGTCCAGTACGGTGGTGACCTGCCACGAGTAGCTATTTATTTGTTTATTTGCTTGGTTGGTATTTTGGGTTTTTTTCTTTTTTTATTGCAGTATAGTTGATTTACAATATTGTGTTAATTACTGCTGTACTGCAAAGTGATACCGTTATACATATATATGCATTCTTTTTTATATATTCTTTTCCATTATGGTTTATCACAGGATACTGAATATAGTTCTCTGTGCTGTAGAGTAGGACCTTGTTGTGTATCCATTCTATATATAAAAGCTCACATCTGCTCACCCCAACCTCCCACGCCATCCCTCTCCCAATCCCCACCCCCTTGGTAACCACCAATCTGTTCTCTATGTCCGTGATTCTGTTTCAGTTTCTCAGATAGGTTCATTTGTGTCATATTTTAGATTCCACATACAAGTCATATCATATGCTATTTGTCTTTCTGTGTCTGACTTACTTCACTTAGTATGATAATCTCTGGTTGCTTCCACGTTGCTGCAAATGGCATCATTTCGTTCTATTTTATGGCTGAGTAGTATTCCATTGTATATATGTACCATACCTTCTTTATCCATTCATCTGTCGACGGACATTTAGGCTGTTTCAATGTCTTGGCTCTTGTGAATAGTGCTGCTGTGAACGTAAGGTGCATGTATCACAAGTAGCTACTTAATTTGAAATTTAAAATAATTAAAAATTTAGTTTCTCAGTCACTGTAGCCACATTTCAAGTGCTCAGTAGCCACATAGTGACTACTGTATTGGGCAGCACAGATACAGAACATTTTCATTATCACAGAAATTGGTATTGTATAATGCTACTACTCAGATCAGTTTATCACTTTCCACACACACTCACACACAAAACCTACTGGGATTGGGATTTGGTTTGGTTTCGATCGCCAGACCAGTTTGGGGAAACCAAACATCTTTATGATAGTGAAACTTCCAATCCCTGTGAAAAGTCCCAATCCCAATTAGTAGCTAAGCTGTGTATGATTAATACTGCGTAATTAAATCCTAATGGAAAGCTCAAATGTGCAAGCACCTCACTATATTGCATCCCTGGAAAACAGAAGTAGCTAGAGCGTGGAGGTCTGAGGTCTGATTGCTACTGCTCCCTTTATGAATTCAATTTGGCTACAGGTTTAATTCTAGTCTATCCTGGACCTTTTCTTATGCATTTCATGGGGTTCGAGATAGCTTCCTCTTGCTGCAGGTTCCCTCAGTATAGATCCTGTATCTACACCCTTTGCCTAAGGACTCAGTAGACGTTCCCACTGAGAGAGGGACTATATTTTCTCATTCACTGACTTTGAGTTTGTCCATTTGATTGCATGGGCCAATGAAATATTAGTGGGGGCGGCACAATCAGAGGCATGAAAAAGCACTTTTGCATTTCAGCCTTAGGTTCTTGTACTTGGGCATCATCATAAGTATATGCGAAGACAACATGGAGTATAAAAGGCAAGTGGACCAGAGTTAAGTAACCCTCAGTTTCTGAAGTGAGGCCTGTCCAATCAGTCAACAGCCAAACAACACACATGCATGCAAGTAAGCCTAGCCAAAATCAGGAAAACTGCCCAGCTCAATCCGGACTAAAATGCTCACCTGAACACTCATGTTCTAAATGGTTACTGACATATGCAAAGGAAGCAAATAGAAGAGGAATAAAATGAAAGACAGACAACTAGGCATGCCCATATAGAGGCAGCACTCTCCAGCCTATGGAAAGTTCCATCCTCACTTAAACGTGTGTGTGTGTGTGTGTGTGTGTGTGTGTGTGTGTAATAAAATAGGATTGGCTATTTTCAGATCCATTTTAGTTAAAAAAACATTGATCAGGACTTCCCTGGTGGTGCAGTGGTTAAGAATCGGCCTGCCCATGCAGGGGACACGGGTTCGAGCCCTGGTCCAGAAAGATCCCACATTCCATGGAGCAACTAAGCCCGTGTGCCACAAATACTGAGCCTGTGCTCTAGAGCCCACAAGCCACAACTACTGAGCCCGTGTGCCACAGCTACTGAAGCCCAGGTGCCTAGAGCCCGTGTTCCACAGCAAGAGAAGCCACCGCAATGAGAAGCCCACGTGCCACAACAAAGAATAGCCCCTGCTCGCCACAACTAGAGAAAGCCTGCGCACAGCAATGAAGACCCAATGCAGCCAAAATTAAATAAAAATAAAATAAATTTATAAAAAAAACCATTGATCAATAAATAATTTTAAAAGATGTTAAAACTTAAGAAAATACACATCATCAGTGATCACACAAGATAATATTTGGATCTATAAACTTCCAAATTTCAATTTTGAAAGGAAAAATTGTTATTCTTTTAAGCTTAACTCTCTATTTTATAGATTCACCATAATTTGAGTCTCATTTAATAGACTACCTCATGTACTTGGAATCTGCTCTGAAGATAGGAAAGCAGGGAAATGTGTAAAATGAGAATTTTAAATTATCAGGTCTCTTCACTTTATACCCAGCCCAAGGTATCGTCTTTTTTTTTTTTTTTTGCGGTACACGGGCCTCTCACTGTTGTGGCCTCTCCCGTTGTGGAGCACAGGCTCCAGACGCAGAGGCCCAGCAGCCATGGCTCATGGGCCCAGCTGCTCCGCGGCATGTGGAATCTTCCCGGACTGAAGCATGAACCCGTGTCCCCTGCATCGGCAGGCAGACTCTCAACCACTGCGCCACCAGGGAAGCCCCCCAATGTATCATCTTTATGTACGTTGTACAAATTCTTGTAAACATTGTTCATTTTATATTTTGTACCAACGTGAAAGAAAAAAATTCTCTCTTACTCTCTCTAAATTAATCTCAATGTAGGCATTGATAGATAAAAACCACCAATGACAAAATAACATGTTTATTGAGATGCAATTAACATAAAATTTACATACTTTAGTTGGAAAGTTCAGTGATTTTTGTATTAAAGTTACAACGTTATGCAACCATCACCACAATCTATAACTTCTATTCAATTTCAGAAAATTTCCAACACCTCAAAAAGATCCTCCGGGCCCATTTGCAGTCCATCCCTGCTTCCTACTTCAGACCCAGGCAAACACTAATCTACATTCCATTTCTATGGATTCTCCTTCTCTGGCTATTTCATATCATATGAAGCAAACAATACATGGCCTTTTTCACTAGCTTGTTTTACTTAGCAAAATGTGTTTCATATATATCTATATAGAGAGAGATACGTATATATCTACATGTATCTATATATATAGATATATACGTATAGATATAGATATATATGTAAGACCATGTCTTGTGAAAATACAAATAGTTTTATTTCTTCCTTTTCAATATGCATGCCTTTTATTTCTTTTTCTTGGCTAATTGTCCTGACTAAAACCCCCAGTACATTATTAAATAGAAGTGGAAAGAGCAGGCATCCTTGTCTGCTTTCGATTTTTAAGAGGAAAGCTTTCAGTCTTTCAGTAGTAAGTATGATGCTAGCTTTGACTTGATTCCAATCTCTCATTTATCATTGTCCTTTGTAGCTTTTTGTCCAGTGTGTTGAAAATCATTGTTTCATAGTCTTTTTTCTGATTATTTTGGTGTTTCACAGGAACTTGTGGTAGGCTGAATTACAGACACCAAAAGACCTCCACACCCTAACCCTCAGAATCTGGGAATATATTACCTTATAATGCGAAAAGGACTTTAAAGATGTGATTAAGTTAAGGGTCTTGAGTGGGGAGATTTTGCGGCATATTGCAGATATCACGCAATATCTGGGTTGGCCCAGTGTAATCAGAAGTGTCCTTGTAAGAGAGAAGGCGATGTGAAGATTGAAATAGAGATTTGAAGATGCTTCCTGGCTGGCTTTAAAGATGGAAGAAGAGGCTCCGAGGAAAGGAAGGTAAAACATGCAGTGCTAGGAGCTAGAAAAGACAAGGAAACAGATTTTTCCTAGAGCCTCTGTAAGGGCATGGCCACCACTGACACCTTGGTTTCATCCCAGAGAAACCCATTTCACACTTGTGACCTCCGGAACTGTGAGACAATAAATGTGTGTGGTTTTAAACCACTGAATTTGTGCTTGTGTTTTATAGCAGCAACAGGACGCTAATAGGTCCTTGTTCCTCCATCCTATGTGGACACAGAAGGAAGTTCAATAGTCATTCTACATAAGCTATTCCTGGGGCAAAAGAAGAGGTGGGAACAATTCTCAACTTTTTTTTTTTTTTCCAAGCCACGGCGCGTGGCTGGTGGGATCTTAGTTCCCTGATCAGGGATTGAACCCACACCCCTGGCAATGAAAGCACAGAGTCCTAACAACTGGACCGCCAGGGAATTCTCTGGGGTTTCTCCTCTTTTCCTGCTCACACTCAGGCATATTAAGTTGTCAATACATCAAGCACCGCTTATTCATCTACGCTTATAACAACTTCTGTATCTCCACATCCAGTTATCACCCATAGCCAATCAACTGTTGACTTTCAGTTCTATACACTTCTTCATGTGTTTCCAATACCCCTACCTTAGTCTAGGACTTCAGCATCTCTCACATAAATCACTGCTTTAATGAGCACTCCATTCTTGCTCCTCTCTGATCCTTTCTTCACATTGCTTTCAGAGTGACATGTCTAAAACACAAATTACTTCCCAAATTAGAGCCCCTTGATGGCTTCTTGTAGCCTTAAGAATGAAGTCTCCACTGCAGTCTCTGGGGAAATGCAAATGGCCAATAGACACATGCAAACATGTTCAACATCACTAATCATCAGGGAAATGCAAATCAAAATCACAATGAGACATCACCTCACAAAAGGACACACGTAACAAATTTTGGCGAGGATGTGTAGAAAAGGGAACCATCCCACACAGATTCGCAGGAGTGTAAAGAGTTGCAGCCACTGTGGAAAACAGTATGGATATTTCTCAGGAAACTAAAAATAGTTTTAGTTTGTAGTTGTTAGAACTACCATACGACCCAACAATTCCACTCCTGGGCATCTATCTGTAGAAAACAAAAACACGAATTCAAAAAGATGCATGCACCCCAATGTTCATAGCTGTGTCATTTACAGTTGCCAGTGTATGGAAGCAATCTGTGTCCATCAACAGATGAACGGAGAAAGAAGATGTGATGTATATATAGAATACTAATCAGCCATAAAAAAGGAATTTTGCCATTGGCAGCAACATGGATGGACTTGGAGGGTATTATGTTAAGGGAACTAAGTGAGACAGAGAGAGACAAATACTCAGTAAATTAAAAAGAATTAATAACTGGCTGAATTAATGGACATAGAAATGAATGTAGAAGAGACTTAAGAAAGGGTAAGTCTTCAACAACAGACATGCTGCAGAGAGCAGAGAAAGGGCAGGGCTTATTTGAATACCACCTAATAAGTTGGTATTACTAGGTCTACAGAGCTAGTGGGCCCTTTTGTGTGCGTCTTAAATGCCAAGTTTATTGTGTATGCAGTAGAGTCATCAAAATTTTCTTACAGGAATTTGGCATGGCCAGAGTTGGGTTTCAGGAAGGTTGACTTAGCAAGTACATGAAGCATGTATCTGTGGGGAAAAATATGGAGGTAGGAGAAGGTTAGGAGACTAGCGCAAAGTTCAGGCAAGAAGTAATGAAGGTAATGATACTAAGAGTTGGCAAGAATGTGGAACAAATAGAAATCTCATCCTCTGCTGTGGGGAATATGAACTAGTACAACCGTTTTGAAAGATAATTGGTGTTACCTAGTAAGGTTGAATGTGGGCAGACCCTACGACCCAGGAATTTCATGTTTAGGCCTATACTGTAGATCAGGGTTTCTCAACTGTTGACATTTTGGAAAAGATAATTCTGGGTTGTAGAGAACTGTCCTGTGCATTGTAGGATGTTTAGCAGTATCCTTGTCCTCCACCCACTATATGCCAGTAGCACACCCTCAGTTACGACAACCAAAAGGTTTCCAGAGGTTATCAAATGTCTCCCTGGTTGGGGCGGAGGGGTAGTGCGTAAAATTGCCCTCAACTGAGAAAGTAGAGAAACTCTTGTATGTGGGCATACGGGGATATAATGAGAAAGTTCATTGCAAAATAATTTGCAAAAGCATAAACCTGGAAACAAGCCACATGTCCATCAACAGGAAAGAGATACACTGTGGAATTTTCATAGGGTGGATAAGTATACAGCAATGAAAAGTGATTACTACAGTTGCACACATCAACATGGATAAAGATCACAAACACAAAACTGGGGAGGTAGAGAAAGAGCAAGACAAGTAATACATCTAGTATAATTAGATCTACATAAAGTCCAAAATGGACAAGAAATAACATTATTTAAAGGAACATTCCTCTGCAGTGAATGTATAAAAAAGTGAATTATTAACAAAGTTCAGGATCGTGGTTACCTCTGGGAAGGAATGAGGGGAGGAATCTGGAAGGGCACAGGTGGACTTCCAAGGCATTAGCCGTGTTCTAGTTCACAAGCTTGGTGCTGGGTACACAGGTTTCTATATTATTATGATATACCTTACATATATGCTGTATTATCTTCTGTATACATGAAAGAGTTCATAATTTGTCAGGAAGTGATGAGGTCTAAAATAAGGCAGGAAAACGGAGAGAAAGGCAGCAGAGTAAATAACTGGATGAGAGAAAGAGAAAGACAGGGAGAGAGAGGGAAGAGTCAACTTTTAGGTACCTCTTCGAAACGTTTTAAACTCATTTTCTTCATAGATTTGGGGATGAAATCAATTCCTTATCTATAAACACACATAATTCATTGCTCAGACTTCTAAGAAATGTACATTTTATGCCTCAAAGCCGATCCTACTATATGATGTGATTCACGGGACTGGATAATACCACATTGCACAAAACACCATTGTCTGAGAATCCTGCCCTGTTAGACTTGTAAACGTGTTCTCATTTGTATTCCTTGGAGTTATAAGCATCTGAAACTAGGCGGCTTAGAGTAAAAGTGATTCTTCATCACTAACTTTAGTGTCATTAGCATATCCCTAACTGGGACAGAACACTGTTTCCAACTCCAGCACCCACCCTACCCCTCTGTTTTTCTCCCAATGGTCACCTCTCAGGTAGTGGAATAAAAGGAGAGTTTTTGGATCAAATCCTTTCAGAAGATGGGGCCATAACCAAGGAAAATATCAGAATACCCTAAGCTTTCCTGGACGAGGCAGAGAGGGACAAGACAGATCTTTTCCTAGAAGAAGCACAAAGTTTTCAAGGCAGAAGGACTCACTGAAAACATATTTTATACATGAGGATACAGGAAAACCCACAAACACCCAGAGAAGCAGGAAATGCAGGATTTGTCCCTGATTGATTTAGGGACCGTCTGTCAGAGACTCAGAGAAGCCTGATATGTTAGAGCTACAGCAAACCCTCAGAGCAGCAAGCCTGAGCTTCCTCCCTCAACATGAGAGGCTTCAGGTGCATCCATGTGGATAACGTAGCCCACTTGTCCTGTTACCTGGATACGCAGCCTTCACCTCGTAGATACCTCTCAGCCCTGAGAGTATAACACTGACAGTGCCACTCAGCCCTCAGAAGCACAGACGCAGTGAAGAGGAACACACATGTCTCTTGGGGCTTGGGACATGGGGCCACCTGGGGAGTAAATTCAGGGCCCTAGGTAACTGGAGCTCGGTAAGGGCCAGGGACATGGACTCCGAGCATGCACCAAAACAGGCTTATCTCAAAAAGAGGTGTGCATGCGTTTGTCTAAAGTGAACCTCCCGGGACTTCCCTGGCAGTCCAGTGGTTAACACTCTGCTCCCAATGCAGGGGACACGGGTTCCAACCGTGTTCGGGGATCTAATACCCTGCATGCCACACGACGTGGCCAAAAAATAATAATAAATAAATAAAGTGAGCCTCCGAAAATTCTTCAGCCCAGGTAAAGGCCTTTAATATTCACTATTAACTATAGTTAATACGCTAACTATATTAACACAGAAATACACACACACACTCCCTGCTGGCATGGCATGAACCATAAGGAACCAAACCAATTTGAGGACTTTCCAGGGACCCTACATGGATAAATTTCTACTTGGACTGTTCTTTCATTAAACAATGGTGACAAAAGGCCTTGTGCCTTTTGTTGTTGTTGTTCTAGCCATGAGGAATACTCTGTGTTACTACATGATAATGCATTTTAAATGTCAACACCAGTGACAGGGGAAAGTGTTGTGGATACCTTACACTCACTTCACTTTAACAGACCTTTATCAAGCATCTACGAAGAAGAAAACACAGTGCTTTAGGAGAGAGAAATCAATAAAAGCCTTTACGTTCCGAACAAGTCAGAAGCTCACACTTTAGGGAGCTGGGGAGATACACGCATAAATAAATAATGTTAATCTACTCTCCATACGTGAGAAACTAGCATAGAAAACAGAAAGCGGTATTGATGCTAACTAGCAAGCTCTCAAGCAGCCTTAACTGAATGTAGAAATAAGGCCTTCTACCCTCAAACCCCTGGTCCTCCCCTTCTCTGATCCTCTGTTCTGCTCAAGTACCACTTCACATTTTTCCCTTAAAGAGGTTCCAGATACTAGGCCCATTTCCTCTTTTAATTTTCTTTAAATTAGAACATATTTCAGACCTCGACAAAGGTCTGAAAATGCGACACCCATGCAACCATCAGCCGTCTTAAGAAACATAAGCTTACAAATAAAATTGAAACCCAGTGTACCTCTCCCCAACTGAATTCTCCGTCTTTTTCCATAGATTTAACCACTGTCTTAAATAAATTTATTGGTCTCATACACACCTTTCTGCATACTACATATGTATGCATTACTCCTATGTATGCCTTTTACTGCAAATAGATGTATCTATAAACAACCTAGTAATTTTGCATGTCTTTAAACTTCATATGTGCATGGTATCATAATGCTTTTATCGTTTTGGAACTAGGTTTCTCCTTTACCAATTCGTCCCTTCCACTACTGAATCTTTGCCCCTTGTTATAAGCTGAATTGTGTCCCCGCAAAAGACATGTTGAGGTCTTGACCCCCGCAACCTGTAAATGTGACCTTATTTGGAAAGAGGGTATTTGCAGGTGTAATAAAGATCAGATGAGGTCATACTGGATTAGGGTGGGCCCTTAATCCAATATGACTGGTGTCCTTATAAGAAGAGAAAGAACACAGAAACAGAGACACAGGGGAAAACACTATGTAAAGATGAAGAAAGAGAGTGGAATCGTGCATATACAAGCCAAATGAGGCCAAGGATTGACAGCAACCACCAGCAACTAGGAGAGAGGCATGGAACAGATCCTTCCTCCGAGCCTCCAGAAGGAACCAACCCTGCCGACACCTTGACCTCAGACTTCTGGCCTCCAGAACGGTGAGAGAATAAATTTTGGTTGTTTTAAGCCACCTGCTTTGTGGTAATTTGTTACGGTAACCCTAGGAAACTAACACATCCCTCCCGGAGGCCTTTGTGTCTCAGGCCCCTGAGAATTCTAGTGTCTTCCTCAGTCCAGATCTTACCATCCTGTTCAGTTTACCTGCAATAGTACCAAGTCAGTGAATTAAGGCTGGTCCTTCTGTGGGTGTAGTTAAACGTTTCCCCCATTGCTCTAAAGCAGCAGTTCTGAAACTTTAGTGTGCTTCAGTAGCACTTGGAGGACTTGTAAAAACCTGATGGCTAGCAGCCTACCTTCAGAATATCCAATTCAGCAGGTCTGGAGCAGGGTCTGAGAATTTGCATTTCAAACACTTTCCCAGCAGACGCTGATGCTGCTGCTCCATGGCAGGCCACTAGCACCATCTGGTCTCCAGGCAAGCTAGGTCATCCATCAGTTTCTTTCAGTAACATACACTAGAGGCTGGGCCACCATCTCTATTGCCACACAACTTGTTTATAATCTAATATTTCAATTTATTTGAGGCTGCTATAAAGGGATGTCAAACAGGCTTACCAAATAGTTGAAACAAATCCCTTTCAATGACAGTAAGGTGGGCCGAAATAAATAGAACCAAGATACACTGGAGTCAGTATTATTTAGGTAAAAAAATCCCAACTCTGCAGCTTATCCATGTCAAACAAGCTTTTATTTTCAATGTGAACAATACTGTCAAATTTATCTGTCAAAGGTAAGAATAAAGTCAGATGTCAGTTAATATCATTTTGGGATGTTGAACTTTGAAACAACATTTGTATTGTGGGCTAATGAAAACTAGAATATCTGTGAAGAACAAATTCTTCTTTTCTTTCGCTGTCCACTTCTTTTTATGCCTTCCAACTGTAGGGTGGGAGAAGAGTCAATTAACAATTGAACACCAATAACATGCACCAGGGACTTTCTAACTAGGAGTCAATACTATGAACATCTGTTGGCTCTCCAAGGAGAAAACAAAACGTTTTCTTCATGTAACCCAGACCCTTGGTTGTCATGGTGCACATCATTTCATCACACCAACCTCATCTCTCTCTTGCCCACCACTATAAATGCTAGCTTTTGTTCTTGAAAGGCCACTCTGATTTAAATGTCTTTCCACCTTAAGAGCCTATGCTCCTTACACAAATCATAAATCCCTTATATTCCCAGACCTCTGGTTTCCGTATCTGTAAAATGAGAAAGAGGCTGTTATCAAACATCCGCAGGTGTAAAAATTAAGAAAGGGAGAAAGAAAGAGTGTGATACTGTGAGAGAGAGAGAGATGAGAGAGAGAAAGGAAAAGATGAATGGGTAGAGGAAAGAGAAACTAAGACTGAATTACCAATCAGATAGCCAATAACCTTACTATGGCTAATTTTCTTTTCTTTTGAATAAAAAATCTAAATTGAAGTAATATTTGTGAAATACTCATGAAATGCAGTCTTATTTGAAATCCTTGACTTTTTACTACTTTGTAAGGAGTCACCTTCTCAAAGGCATTGTTATTCCAAGAGACTCCATTTCTGTGGGCAGGTGATGAAGGTACAGCTAGTGCACAGCTTGGTCGCTTTAGCTGCTTCTCCTCGTGGCCACTCTCTAAAAATATAGGTCTCTATATTTTAGACCTCTAAAAAAATATAGGTCTCTATTTCCAGGTCTGATAAATTTCCCATCTGTAGTAGTCTTAAAGCTACAGGACAAAGGACTTGCGCCTGTAAATGAAATACATTTCAGAACACACTGCCTTCTATACCATCTAGAATACAAGTACATTATTAACATTAAACTGTTTTTCCAAAACTAAATTTCATCAATTTTTTCTTATTTACTTTACAAAAATTATTAAAAACATGATAGATAGCTAGTGGGAAGCAGCTGCATAGCACAGGGAGATCAGCTCGGACCTCTGTGACCACCTAGAGTGGTGGGATAGGGAGTGTGGGAGGGAGATGCAAGAGGGAAGAGAAATGGGGATATAGGTATACTAGAGCTGATTCACTTTGTTATAAAGCAGAAACTAACACACCACTGTAAGGCAATTATACTCCAATAAAGATGTTAAAAAGATAAAAAGTAGATTAAGGATGTAAACAAAACAAAACATAAAGCTGTTAGTAACAGGTATATGTCAGGAATGCTTGCACTATTCAATAATACCTGTATTCTCCAGAGCTGCCCTCTGCTGAGACCATATCCAGCTTGGGTCCTTCTTCTGCTTTCTCATTTCCATCCTCTTTCTCTTCATCAGCGTTTCCATACTGATGTTCACTCTCTTCTTTAGTGTCGAATGATACGGACTTTGGCATCACAAGGTGGTGGATAACATTTCCCGGTATAAAATCAGCAGCAGAATCTAGTTCTCTGCCCTCGGGAGGATCTGGAGAAGAGAAATACGTCAGAAAATAAAGAAAGAAATGAAAAGAATAGCTGGCCATGCTCCTACTGGTTGATACAACACTTCCATGGCCCTCACACTTCTGCTGCTTGACAGTTTTCACAACATTTTCCCCCTCTTTCCAGTAGATCTCACACACTGTGCTGCTGATTACTTCTGGCCCTTTGGAGAAGGGATCGAAATCATCTGATCCTGAGAGCTTTTTTGTATGTTTCTGCCAGAACGTCACTGGAAAACGTTCACCCGATTTAAAGACAAATTCTACGGCGAAGCTCATTGATTCCTCAACCACTGAAAAGTGCCCCTGTGCCGTTTCATCATTTTCTCAGGTCATCCTACTGAGAATCTTTACGTTTTTAGAAGCCCGTCAGCCAAAAGTGAGGTATGCCATATGTTTGCCCCTCGGGTGGTAGAAGGCAGCATACTTTTTCTCAAGATCCTAAAGGTCTTTAGAGAATTGGGCTTCTACTTGTGCATATCGTGCCTGAAGGTTTTTGAGAGCTTTGATCCACTGCCTAACCGCCAGAGGCCAGCGCTGAGCGCGGCCTGCCTTTGAGGCCGATGCCCCAGCAGGGGCTGCAAGGGCCTGAGGCCTGGGCCGCCCCTCGCCAGCTTCGGCCCTGTCGTCAGGTCCACAGGCCCCAGCCTCCTAGGACTCGGAGTTATCAGCCAGGACCTCGCCCAACCAGAACTCGGCCTCCACTGCCGCCGCCGCTGGTTCCTATGACTGCTGGGATGCCGCCCCCTCTGCAGGTTCCCACGGCTCCCAGATGGGTCGCCCTCTGCCTCGCACTCGCCTTCCAGCATCTGGTCCCCTCTCTCTCCCGCCTCCCTGGGCTCCCAAGAGCAGCGCGTGACCACCGCGTGGGCGGCGTGCGGCCGGGCCAGGACTCGGACGTTATAATGAATACGGGGTCTAGAAGGGACCGAACCCGCGCAGTGGGGAACTCACAGATACCCGCGACCACTTCTGCGCCCTCCTCACCGTCCTCCTCCTCCTCTTTGTCCACATAGTTCTCGTCCTCTTCCTTGTCTCTGTCTCCCTCCTTCACCTCTTCGTTCTTCTCCTCGTCCTCTTTAGCCTCCTCTGCCTCCTCCACTTCCTCCTCTTCATCCTCCTCCGCCTCCTCCACTTCCACCTCTTCAGCCTCCTCCGCTTCCTCCTCTTCAGCCTCCTCCGCCTCGTCCACTTCCTCCTCTTTAGCCTCCTCTGCCTCCTCCACTTCCTCCTCTTCAGCCTCCTCCACTTCCACCTCTTCAGCCTCCTCCGCCTCCTCCGCTTCCTCCTCTTCAGCCTCCTCCGCCTCGTCCACTTCCTCCTCTTTAGCCTCCTCTGCCTCCTCCACTTCCTCCTCTTCAGCCTCCTCCACTTCCTCCTCTTTAGCCTCTTCCGCCTCCTCCACTTCCACCTCTTCAGCCTCCTCCGCTTCCTCCTCTTCAGCCTCCTCCGCCTCGTCCACTTCCTCCTCTTTAGCCTCCTCTGCCTCCTCCACTTCTTCCTCTTCAGCCTCCTCCACTTCCTCCTCTTCAGCCTCCTCCACTTCCTCCTCTTTAGCCTCCTCTGCCTCCTCCACTTCCTCCTCCTCTTCTGCCTCTTCCTCCCCTTCTACCAGCTGTACATCCCAGTACTCCTCGACTATGGGCTGGGCGACCTCCTGCCCACCTTGCTCTTCCCAAAGGGCTCGCACCACCACCTGTAAGTCCCTAGCGGTGGCGACCCCACGGCCCCTGACGTGCCGTTCTGCAAGCACAACTCGTCCTGGGACTGATACAGGGATGTTGCCCATCCCACTGCCTGCTCTGTTCTGACCACCTGTGGCTGAGCCTTGCTTTTCTGTGGCAGAGATGGCAGGAAAGATGCACCAGTCAGTGCCTCAACCAGAGAAGTGATCCAGCTGCTAGACCTAGTTGGCAGAAATGGCTGCTGATGGGCTAAGTGTCGCTGCCGGCAGCAGAGCCTGTTGGGAGGGGGCGGGGGAGAGGGGCGGGGTGGTGGAAAGCAGACAAGATGGCGGCAGACAACGAAACAGTCTGTGATGGTGGCCTGTGGAGGCCTCGTGACAGGAAGGGTGGGGGGAGGGGCCCGAGGAGCAGCCAACCATAACTGTGCCTGGGAGGCCATTGGACAAGGCGGGAAAGAATCTGATAGGCAGTTGACGGGAGCCACAACTTCGAAGGGTCAACAGAGAACTGCTTCCCCCCCATCTCCCCCCCCCCCCCGTAGGGAGCTCTAAACTCATTGGCTGAAAGGCGAGGATTGACATGCCTGGGATTCAATGAAGTTTCAAGACCCAGCTTCTAGAGTTTGAGACCTTCCTCCCTTTCCTTCCAGGACTTTGGAGTCCCCAATTACCCTTTAAGCCCATGCATATCTGGTCCTTTTAATTTTACCAGTGCCAGCAAAACTGAAGTGTCCCCATATAGAGGCACTCTGCTGCACAGGGTGAATTGTTCCCTGATTTCCACCTGGAGATGGCTGGTGCCAATAGGGGCAGAGTCATTAAAAACTGTATAGTTAATATGTCAGCAATAGTAAAAAACCTACCAGAGGAGAAAGAAAAAAGAATTTGGGCATTTTAACATTATTAAAGCTACTTAGAAAAAAGGCAAAGTCGAAATGGATGCAGACAGAACAGAAAGTTGCAGAAGTGTTAACAACAGGAGCTGTAAAGTATTTAATGAACTGCTGCCAAATTTCAAAGGAACAGGACCCTGTGGTTACAGACACCCTACCAACCCCCACACCACCTCTTGTTTGTAGAAAAGCTATAGCCTCCTAAGCCTTCTCTGAGTTCCAAAGAGCAAATTTAATCAGAGAATTGAGAAAATGCAGAAAAAAAGGAAAACAGTCAAGCAAGACACAATAATAATAGTTTGGCCATATGACAAAGTCATGGACCCATAGTTCCTTCTCAAGGGCTATAGATAATAATCTGAGCCATATCCTTGAATTGCTTTGCAGATACTAAACCCTCCACCAGGTGGAAGAAGTTAACTGTGTGCTGAGCACAAGCGAGTAGATCCCAGACAGGTTGAAATCAGAATATTGATGATGTTAATTCCCCAAATACCACCCTGTTACCTCATCACAAACTAATGACAAGGATATCATGTAGGATATCATCACTACCCTCTCCCTCACCCTGCCTTTAAAAATCCTTCCCTGAAAGCCATTTGGGAGTTTGGGACTTTTGAGCATAAGTTGCCCACACTCCTTGCTTGGCACCTTGCAGAAAATGCTGTACGTTCCTTAACCACAACTGGCTGTCAGATTAGCTTTGCTGCACGTTGCGTGAGCAGACCCAAGTTTGGTTCAGTAACATATTCACTTCAACGCTTCAAAGAATGAATAAAGAAAGAGAGAGACTTCTTTTAAAGAACCAAGATAAGCATGATAGACGTGAAAAGGCAGGCTTCCTAGAATGATTTCTGAGTCAACAGTCCAAGACTTTTTGTTGCATTCAGCCCTACTTAGCCAAGATCTCAAGCGTAAACCATTCTTAAGATTATGAAGGAGTCATTAGCTCTTTTATACTGATTCCATTTCCTGTTGTTACTGGGCAAGCACCAAAACAATTCCTGATGAATCCTCTCGGTTCAGACATACTCCTCCCTGTCCCCATTATGTAGGAACAACTCATATCTCTTCATGGTAATCAGGGTCAACTTGCCCCCTCCAATATAGAAATCTGCTTTATTTGCCTGCTGATCCACTGCCACGAGGAGACTGAAGTGACCAGATGGTCGCTGTAGCTTCAAGTTCAGTAGAATCCAACCTGTATGCCTTACCAGAAACAGTCTGTCTTGAGATCCAGAACACTGAATACGGCAGACCCTAAAGTTTCAGGGATGGGAAGCACACATTCTGCAAGTGTGCTACAGGGAATGATGGTGAGAAGAACTGTTGTAGACACTCCAGAAAGAAAGGATGGACCCCATCCTCCCAGCTAAAATTTGCTTCAGATGTCAAGAGTGCTGACACCAAACATAACACATACTAAGACGGTAGGACAAGGTTTATTCTTTACATAATAAGGTTTTCAGGGAAGAGCAGGGAAGCCTTCCCAGACTGCTCTGAAAACTGCTTGAAAGAGTGGGAAAGGAGACTGATTTCAGGTTTTTGTTTCGGTTAGGGGTGGGGCCAGGGTGAGTGTTCTGGTGCAGAGGTAGGGGCTTGCATGGCTTGAACCTCCTGCTGGCTTCCAAGAAGAGATTACCTGGGATTTCGTGTCAGCTTACCCAGCTGTGGGGTGGAGGGGAAGAGGGAAGGCTGAGTCCTAAAAGTCCTCAGCACTCAAACATCATAAAGGAATCAGACTCATTTTTACGTGAGCCAATCTGATTTTCACTCCTTGGTTCCCAGATTCATATACAGTAGATTTGGCGACATAGTGTCAAATATCAGTTTTTGATTCAGTGCATATACCAGATCCTTGAGGAATGTGTCCCAACTATGCAGAGTGTCGTACCTGCACTGCTGCAATAGCTGAGCTGCTCCACCTGGTGGAATTAAGCCAACCAGAAAGGAGATGTTGTTGATCGGATATACTCCTCCCCCTTGAGCCTGAATGTACCCTAAGGCCAGTCTGTCATCCATTACAAGAGTACAAGGAAGTTTAGACTGATTCTCTTATCTTCCAGACCTTGTGCCACCTCATTGGCTATGAGAGCTAAAGTTACAGGTATGTTTCTGCCATTGTCTCCAGGGCCTGGACACTGATGCCAGGGCTATGGAACCAGGTATCTCCCCAGGTAGAACAGCCCTCTTTGCCTGGTGTCTCTAAAGGTGCTCCAAAGGGTTGCGTCACTTCCAATAACTACAGGGGACAGTGCAGGATTTAAAACATTACCCCTCCTCCCAATGGAAAGACGTTCTGTGGCCCACTCTCCAACACAGACAAGCATATAACCTAAAGGGTCTTCTTACACTTGATTTGGATCACCTTTATATTGGTTTGGTAAAGCCACATGGGCAGTGTTGCTGAATAAATGCAGCTTCAATATCCATACATGCCTCTGGTGCCATGGATGCATCAGGAGAACCATGTGGACTTGTATCAGTAATAATGAAACCAGGTTGTCCTGGTCAGAGTGTTTCTATGAGGGGGTTCGAATTTAATAGCCATGGCCATGGAAGATTTTCTGTTCCCATCTATGTGGATGGAAGGACAAACCTCAGACAATTCAGTCAGCTGCTACCGCCACTTGACTCAAGTGGGCCGTGGGGATATTTGCCAAGCCGTGGTGCTGGATTTAGGGGACACAAACCCGATCCCCATCTCTGCACCTGCCAGCTTACAAGGAGTTCCACTCCAGATACTGAGATTGTTGTTTTCCTTCCATGGCCCCATAGTCTGCCTGTCCTAATTCAGTAGTCAGTACTTCTCCCGTTGACCCAGCCATTTCCCACGTGCATCCAGACCTATCTGGATGTTCCAGGAGTGACATAGGCTGTGGCACAATGGTAGAACTTTCAATGGTCTATTGACCATCACCTACTGCTGCCTGAGGGAGCCACCACAAGGGTAATCTAGGTTTCACAGATTCCACCAGTGGATCACTATCCCTGTGATCTGTGACCCACAATGTCCAATGACTGGAGCCAGGTAATAGTAGAAGCAATAAGCTGGAGTCACTTTCACCTCGTTCTCTGACTAAGGTCAGTGAAGGAAGAAAAAAGAAAGAAAGAGGAATGGTTGGGGATTGTCAGTGTGGAATCACTGATAGAGTGAAGTGATCTCCCTGTCCTGACATCCCCCAAGCAACCATTCCCTTTAGAAAGGGAATATTCCTGGGGAATTCCCTGGCAGTCCAGTGGTTAGGACTCAGCGCTTTCACTGCCCAGGCCTGGGTTCCATCCCTGGTTGGGGAACTAAGATCGCACAAGCGTCAAGGCGCAGCCAAAATACAAAAAGAAAGGAAGAAAGAACGAACGAAAGGGAATATTCCCTTGCTGGGAACAGCCTCATATAGTGACCCTATAGTCTGACTGTGATGTCTAGTCTGGCAGTGATTATTCTGGCAGCACGGCCTGTCCAGCAATCTTTTATAGTCAAAGCTTTGAAAATCCACTCTACTTCTTGATCATGCCAGCCACCAGAGCATGAAAAGGGGCGTGGAATACCTATGAGTGTCATGCCCATCTCTGCCTGTTTTTTTAGTCCTTGAAATTTCAGCCGTTATTATTTGATTTATCCTAGAGGTTTTGCTTCCATCCAATATGCTCTTGAGAATGTTGACCAAGGCTGTAAATCGTGAACAGCTCTTGTCTCTCTAACTGTGCTCCTCCAGTTCTGTCTGGCTGCTGGTTCTCTCCATGGAATCAGCTTCTCTCAAGTCATTACGGAGAATAACGGGTTGGTCAAAAAGAGCTGTACTCTGTTTGGAGTGAGAACCAGAAAGGTATTCTTCATTGGCACACACCACGGCACTTCCGGGGTGCTCTGGCGGTCTTGCTTGAGTCTCCTTCATCATGAATGGCTCGCACTGAAAGATTACAAGTGGCCAAAAGCGTGGCGGAACTTAGATTCAAGTGTCGCCCTGGTGCTGCCAGAATCTGCTGCTCACACAGGAATGGCAACTTCGTAGCCAGAATAGGTTTCAAAGGTTATTTGACACCAGAAGTAGCCACCGGATGGCAGCAGAGGGTGGAAGTAGTCTCTTTGCCAGGCGTGGGCAGAGCTCAAAGTCCTGTCACCTGCTGGCAGGTAACCCAGATGGAGGCCTTTTGAGCTCATTCGATTCTGGTAGCAGGGCCACTTGCCCAGTCTGACAATCAATCATCCCCCATGAACTCCAAGAGACAACTAGGCTGTTAGCTAGAGCCCAAGAGCCAGTGAAAATACAGCATGCCTGCCCCTTAGGAGCATTGTCTAGGGCAAGGAGGGCAGCTTTTAATTTAGCCCATGGTGCTGACTGGTCCTCACTGCAGTGGGTCCTTTATGATTGTCATTGAGGCTAAAGGAGTGCTGAAGCCCGGGGACACTGTAAGCTTTTATTGTGGCCAAGACACCAGTAAGCCAACACCAAGCATCCTTGGGGACTTCTTGGAAGTGTGGTCACCAGGTAGCAAAAGACTTCCCTTGTAGTTGAGCAAACAGAGGTGAAATGGCCCCTAAATAGGTAGCCACAGCCTTTTCAAATAAGCAAGACACAGCTATAGGACCAGACCTGCCCCTCTCTCAAATACAACATTTCATTTAATAAGAAAAGATTGTTGTACCTTTCCAACCTTGTTGTGAGGATCTGAGTGGAACAAACTCAAGGTAGGGATGTCTGGACGTGCTGTTCCCTGGCAGTCCTGACTAAGGCTCTCATTCTCCACAAATGTCCAGTAGCAGGTTAGCAGCTGTTGCTCAGAAAGGGTGCAGTGGATGGCCCTCTCAGGGAGGCATCAAGTTCAGGACTCCAAGAGGCACTGCCAGGTGGAGGTGGTCTCCCTTGCTAGAAGCTCAAAATAGCCTAGTTATCAGTAGCAGACACCTACAATTCCAGGGGACCCTTGGGGTTTTACAGGCATCAAACGTAGGGCTGCTGAGATAGCCTGTTGCACTATCCCAGCTGCCTGCTACTCCTGTACCAAGCTACATTTGCTAGATTTTCTCTTCAACATAGACGTAGGGTACAACAAACTGTCTAGGTGAGACATATTGTCTCTTAATAGTCAAACACTCAAATTAAGCGCTGGACTTCTTTTTAGGGAGTAGTGAGCCATAGAGTGAATGACACTTCCTTTCCTATCTTGGAGATTGGTCAGCCCACGTGGATCTCAAGAATTTGACTTGAGTGGCTGGTCTCTATATCTTATCAGGATTAAGGAGCCACCACTTGGCTTTCATGCAAGTGAGCAAACAACCATTGCCAACTCTTCTTTATTGGGGCCTACCATTATGATAGGATCAACAGAGTGACTTGTTCCATATGTCAGCCTACCCACTGGTGGCAAGTAGCAGGAAAATCTGAGTCCCCCAGGTGCAACATGGTAATTGTGCATTTAAGCCCAAGGTCTGGAATAGCCAGAGCTACAGTGTCAACAGCTAAATTCAGTTGGCAATAATAATTACACCATAAGTCTCCAGATCTCATTAGCCTTTTCCTCTGGATACTCAATACTGTAGTCTTGAGACACAGATGCTCTCAGACCCCTACTACCCTTAAGTCCCTCATCAAGGTTTTGATTACTTTTCCCCCTGGAATTATATATTGCTTCTGCAGTATAATATGGGGAAAAACTGGAAGTCTGTGGGTGGTTTTGGTGTCATCTTCCTACTGTTACAACTCTACAAAGGGCTCTTCACAATTGGGAGAGTCTCTTTTGAGTCTTATGAGCACTCACAACCTGAACACACCCATATAATAGCCCTCAGAATAGGAAGCAGCACATTGCCACATCCTAAAATCCCCTCGTGTCTGCTTCAAGTCACTACATGTCCCGAGAGTGAACACTAATCTGACTTCTATCCTCACAGATTAGTTTTCCCTGTTTTTGAGCTTTACACAAAAGGGCTTTTACTATACACTCTTTTGGGACTGACTTCTTTTGCTTTTGAAAGACTCATCTAATTTTTTGTGTGAGTGGTTGTAGATTGTTCATTTTCATTGCTCCATGTTATTCTCTGATATGAATATACCACCATTTATCTAGCAACTCTAGTTTTCATATGCGTTTGGGGAGTTAAAAAACATTTTGCCTACTGTGAAGAGTGCTGCTGTGAACACTCTTATACAGGTGTTCTGGTGCACATATGTATATAATTCTCTTGGGTAAATAGCTAGGAGTGAAATTGTTGCATCATAGGTTATGCATAAATTCACATATATTGAAGTTGGCAAATAAATTTCCAAAGTGGATGTACCAGTTTTCACTTGCATCAGTTGCTCCACGTCCTCACAAAGACATGATGTTTCTATCAGTTTTCATTTTACCTATTCAGGTGTGAAAGTAAAAGCATCACAATATGGCTTCAATGTTCATTTCCCTGACCTTCATGAATTACGAGGTTGAGACCCCTTCATTTGTTTATTAGTCATTGGTATTAGCCAGTTTTTCTGAAGTACCTGTTTGTCTTTTCCCATTTTTTCTGTTGGGTTGTTTGCCTTTACTTCTTGATTTGTAGGAATTTTTAATGTATTCTGGATACAATTCCTTTACTGGATACATGTATGGCAAACAAATAGTCCCAATCTGTGGACTGCCTTTTCTCTTTCTTAATGGTGCCTTTTGATGAACAAATGCTCTTAAGTTTTACATAGTCTTTTTTCTTTATTGTTAGTATTTTATTTCTGGTGTGACCTGTTAAAAAGAAAATGTTGCCTACTTCAAAATCATGAAGACGTTCCCTATGTTTGCTTTAAATTATTTTTTACCTTTCACATTTATATCTGCAAACCATATCCAATTGATTTTTGTTCCTAGTTTGAAAAAAGGTCGATTCATTTTTTTCAAGTGGATATCCAACTGACAAAAAAAGACCATTGTCTCCTCACTGTACTTAAGTGTCACATTTGTCATAAATCAGGTGACTTATCATATATGTATATGCACACACACACATTTTTTGCCCTGTGTGATGAACCAGTATGTGTATAGATTGATAGACAGATAGATAGATAGATTCTATATTCTCTGTAATATTCCATTGGTTAATTAGTCTCTCCTTGACCAGTACCCCATGGCTTAATTCCTAGAATTTCATAATAAGTTCGAAGTGTGGTAACCTATGTCTTCCTTTTTCAAGATTACTTTTGTATTCTTGCCATTCTGCATTTCCTATACCTGCACTGTCCAGTACGGTGGTGACCTGCCACGAGTAGCTATTTATTTGTTTATTTGCTTGGTTGGTATTTTGGGTTTTTTTCTTTTTTTATTGCAGTATAGTTGATTTACAATATTGTGTTAATTACTGCTGTACTGCAAAGTGATACCGTTATACATATATATGCATTCTTTTTTATATATTCTTTTCCATTATGGTTTATCACAGGATACTGAATATAGTTCTCTGTGCTGTAGAGTAGGACCTTGTTGTGTATCCATTCTATATATAAAAGCTCACATCTGCTCACCCCAACCTCCCACGCCATCCCTCTCCCAATCCCCACCCCCTTGGTAACCACCAATCTGTTCTCTATGTCCGTGATTCTGTTTCAGTTTCTCAGATAGGTTCATTTGTGTCATATTTTAGATTCCACATACAAGTCATATCATATGCTATTTGTCTTTCTGTGTCTGACTTACTTCACTTAGTATGATAATCTCTGGTTGCTTCCACGTTGCTGCAAATGGCATCATTTCGTTCTATTTTATGGCTGAGTAGTATTCCATTGTATATATGTACCATACCTTCTTTATCCATTCATCTGTCGACGGACATTTAGGCTGTTTCAATGTCTTGGCTCTTGTGAATAGTGCTGCTGTGAACGTAAGGTGCATGTATCACAAGTAGCTACTTAATTTGAAATTTAAAATAATTAAAAATTTAGTTTCTCAGTCACTGTAGCCACATTTCAAGTGCTCAGTAGCCACATAGTGACTACTGTATTGGGCAGCACAGATACAGAACATTTTCATTATCACAGAAATTGGTATTGTATAATGCTACTACTCAGATCAGTTTATCACTTTCCACACACACTCACACACAAAACCTACTGGGATTGGGATTTGGTTTGGTTTCGATCGCCAGACCAGTTTGGGGAAACCAAACATCTTTATGATAGTGAAACTTCCAATCCCTGTGAAAAGTCCCAATCCCAATTAGTAGCTAAGCTGTGTATGATTAATACTGCGTAATTAAATCCTAATGGAAAGCTCAAATGTGCAAGCACCTCACTATATTGCATCCCTGGAAAACAGAAGTAGCTAGAGCGTGGAGGTCTGAGGTCTGATTGCTACTGCTCCCTTTATGAATTCAATTTGGCTACAGGTTTAATTCTAGTCTATCCTGGACCTTTTCTTATGCATTTCATGGGGTTCGAGATAGCTTCCTCTTGCTGCAGGTTCCCTCAGTATAGATCCTGTATCTACACCCTTTGCCTAAGGACTCAGTAGACGTTCCCACTGAGAGAGGGACTATATTTTCTCATTCACTGACTTTGAGTTTGTCCATTTGATTGCATGGGCCAATGAAATATTAGTGGGGGCGGCACAATCAGAGGCATGAAAAAGCACTTTTGCATTTCAGCCTTAGGTTCTTGTACTTGGGCATCATCATAAGTATATGCGAAGACAACATGGAGTATAAAAGGCAAGTGGACCAGAGTTAAGTAACCCTCAGTTTCTGAAGTGAGGCCTGTCCAATCAGTCAACAGCCAAACAACACACATGCATGCAAGTAAGCCTAGCCAAAATCAGGAAAACTGCCCAGCTCAATCCGGACTAAAATGCTCACCTGAACACTCATGTTCTAAATGGTTACTGACATATGCAAAGGAAGCAAATAGAAGAGGAATAAAATGAAAGACAGACAACTAGGCATGCCCATATAGAGGCAGCACTCTCCAGCCTATGGAAAGTTCCATCCTCACTTAAACGTGTGTGTGTGTGTGTGTGTGTGTGTGTGTGTGTGTAATAAAATAGGATTGGCTATTTTCAGATCCATTTTAGTTAAAAAAACATTGATCAGGACTTCCCTGGTGGTGCAGTGGTTAAGAATCGGCCTGCCCATGCAGGGGACACGGGTTCGAGCCCTGGTCCAGAAAGATCCCACATTCCATGGAGCAACTAAGCCCGTGTGCCACAAATACTGAGCCTGTGCTCTAGAGCCCACAAGCCACAACTACTGAGCCCGTGTGCCACAGCTACTGAAGCCCAGGTGCCTAGAGCCCGTGTTCCACAGCAAGAGAAGCCACCGCAATGAGAAGCCCACGTGCCACAACAAAGAATAGCCCCTGCTCGCCACAACTAGAGAAAGCCTGCGCACAGCAATGAAGACCCAATGCAGCCAAAATTAAATAAAAATAAAATAAATTTATAAAAAAAACCATTGATCAATAAATAATTTTAAAAGATGTTAAAACTTAAGAAAATACACATCATCAGTGATCACACAAGATAATATTTGGATCTATAAACTTCCAAATTTCAATTTTGAAAGGAAAAATTGTTATTCTTTTAAGCTTAACTCTCTATTTTATAGATTCACCATAATTTGAGTCTCATTTAATAGACTACCTCATGTACTTGGAATCTGCTCTGAAGATAGGAAAGCAGGGAAATGTGTAAAATGAGAATTTTAAATTATCAGGTCTCTTCACTTTATACCCAGCCCAAGGTATCGTCTTTTTTGTTTTTGTTTTGCGGTACACGGGCCTCTCACAGCTGTGGCCTCTCCCGTTGCGGAGCACAGGCTCCGGATGCTCAGGCTTAGCGGCCGTGGCTCACGGGCCCAGCCGCTCCGTGGCATGTGGGATCTTCCCGGACCGGGGCACGAACCCGTGTCCCCTGCATCGGCAGGCAGACTCTCAACCACTGCGCCACCAGGGAAGCCCCCCAATGTATCATCTTTATGTACGTTGTACAAATTCTTGTAAACATTGTTCATTTTATATTTTGTACCAACGTGAAAGAAAAAAATTCTCTCTTACTCTCTCTAAATTAATCTCAATGTAGGCATTGATAGATAAAAACCACCAATGACAAAATAACATGTTTATTGAGATGCAATTAACATAAAATTTACATACTTTAGTTGGAAAGTTCAGTGATTTTTGTATTAAAGTTACAACGTTATGCAACCATCACCACAATCTATAACTTCTATTCAATTTCAGAAAATTTCCAACACCTCAAAAAGATCCTCCGGGCCCATTTGCAGTCCATCCCTGCTTCCTACTTCAGACCCAGGCAAACACTAATCTACATTCCATTTCTATGGATTCTCCTTCTCTGGCTATTTCATATCATATGAAGCAAACAATACATGGCCTTTTTCACTAGCTTGTTTTACTTAGCAAAATGTGTTTCATATATATCTATATAGAGAGAGATACGTATATATCTACATGTATCTATATATATAGATATATACGTATAGATATAGATATATATGTAAGACCATGTCTTGTGAAAATACAAATAGTTTTATTTCTTCCTTTTCAATATGCATGCCTTTTATTTCTTTTTCTTGGCTAATTGTCCTGACTAAAACCCCCAGTACATTATTAAATAGAAGTGGAAAGAGCAGGCATCCTTGTCTGCTTTCGATTTTTAAGAGGAAAGCTTTCAGTCTTTCAGTAGTAAGTATGATGCTAGCTTTGACTTGATTCCAATCTCTCATTTATCATTGTCCTTTGTAGCTTTTTGTCCAGTGTGTTGAAAATCATTGTTTCATAGTCTTTTTTCTGATTATTTTGGTGTTTCACAGGAACTTGTGGTAGGCTGAATTACAGACACCAAAAGACCTCCACATCCTAACCCTCAGAATCTGGGAATATATTACCTTATAATGCGAAAAGGACTTTAAAGATGTGATTAAGTTAAGGGTCTTGAGTGGGGAGATTTTGCGGCATATTGCAGATATCACGCAATATCTGGGTTGGCCCAGTGTAATCAGAAGTGTCCTTGTAAGAGAGAAGGCGATGTGAAGATTGAAATAGAGATTTGAAGATGCTTCCTGGCTGGCTTTAAAGATGGAAGAAGAGGCTCCGAGGAAAGGAAGGTAAAACATGCAGTGCTAGGAGCTAGAAAAGACAAGGAAACATATTCTTCCTAGAGCCTCTGTAAGGGCATGGCCACCACTGACACCTTGGTTTCATCCCAGAGAAACCCATTTCACACTTGTGACCTCCGGAACTGTGAGACAATAAATGTGTGTGGTTTTAAACCACTGAATTTGTGCTTGTGTTTTATAGCAGCAACAGGACGCTAATAGGTCCTTGTTCCTCCATCCTATGTGGACACAGAAGGAAGTTCAATAGTCATTCTACATAAGCTATTCCTGGGGCAAAAGAAGAGGTGGGAACAATTCTCAACTTTTTTTTTTTTTTCCAAGCCACGGCGCGTGGCTGGTGGGATCTTAGTTCCCTGATCAGGGATTGAACCCACACCCCTGGCAATGAAAGCACAGAGTCCTAACAACTGGACCGCCAGGGAATTCTCTGGGGTTTCTCCTCTTTTCCTGCTCACACTCAGGCATATTAAGTTGTCAATACATCAAGCACCGCTTATTCATCTACGCTTATAACAACTTCTGTATCTCCACATCCAGTTATCACCCATAGCCAATCAACTGTTGACTTTCAGTTCTATACACTTCTTCATGTGTTTCCAATACCCCTACCTTAGTCTAGGACTTCAGCATCTCTCACATAAATCACTGCTTTAATGAGCACTCCATTCTTGCTCCTCTCTGATCCTTTCTTCACATTGCTTTCAGAGTGACATGTCTAAAACACAAATTACTTCCCAAATTAGAGCCCCTTGATGGCTTCTTGTAGCCTTAAGAATGAAGTCTCCACTGCAGTCTCTGGGGAAATGCAAATGGCCAATAGACACATGCAAACATGTTCAACATCACTAATCATCAGGGAAATGCAAATCAAAATCACAATGAGACATCACCTCACAAAAGGACACACGTAACAAATTTTGGCGAGGATGTGTAGAAAAGGGAACCATCCCACACAGATTCGCAGGAGTGTAAAGAGTTGCAGCCACTGTGGAAAACAGTATGGATATTTCTCAGGAAACTAAAAATAGTTTTAGTTTGTAGTTGTTAGAACTACCATACGACCCAACAATTCCACTCCTGGGCATCTATCTGTAGAAAACAAAAACACGAATTCAAAAAGATGCATGCACCCCAATGTTCATAGCTGTGTCATTTACAGTTGCCAGTGTATGGAAGCAATCTGTGTCCATCAACAGATGAACGGAGAAAGAAGATGTGATGTATATATAGAATACTAATCAGCCATAAAAAAGGAATTTTGCCATTGGCAGCAACATGGATGGACTTGGAGGGTATTATGTTAAGGGAACTAAGTGAGACAGAGAGAGACAAATACTCAGTAAATTAAAAAGAATTAATAACTGGCTGAATTAATGGACATAGAAATGAATGTAGAAGAGACTTAAGAAAGGGTAAGTCTTCAACAACAGACATGCTGCAGAGAGCAGAGAAAGGGCAGGGCTTATTTGAATACCACCTAATAAGTTGGTATTACTAGGTCTACAGAGCTAGTGGGCCCTTTTGTGTGCGTCTTAAATGCCAAGTTTATTGTGTATGCAGTAGAGTCATCAAAATTTTCTTACAGGAATTTGGCATGGCCAGAGTTGGGTTTCAGGAAGGTTGACTTAGCAAGTACATGAAGCATGTATCTGTGGGGAAAAATATGGAGGTAGGAGAAGGTTAGGAGACTAGCGCAAAGTTCAGGCAAGAAGTAATGAAGGTAATGATACTAAGAGTTGGCAAGAATGTGGAACAAATAGAAATCTCATCCTCTGCTGTGGGGAATATGAACTAGTACAACCGTTTTGAAAGATAATTGGTGTTACCTAGTAAGGTTGAATGTGGGCAGACCCTACGACCCAGGAATTTCATGTTTAGGCCTATACTGTAGATCAGGGTTTCTCAACTGTTGACATTTTGGAAAAGATAATTCTGGGTTGTAGAGAACTGTCCTGTGCATTGTAGGATGTTTAGCAGTATCCTTGTCCTCCACCCACTATATGCCAGTAGCACACCCTCAGTTACGACAACCAAAAGGTTTCCAGAGGTTATCAAATGTCTCCCTGGTTGGGGCGGAGGGGTAGTGCGTAAAATTGCCCTCAACTGAGAAAGTAGAGAAACTCTTGTATGTGGGCATACGGGGATATAATGAGAAAGTTCATTGCAAAATAATTTGCAAAAGCATAAACCTGGAAATAAGCCACATGTCCATCAACAGGAAAGAGATACACTGTGGAATTTTCATAGGGTGGATAAGTATACAGCAATGAAAAGTGATTACTACAGTTGCACACATCAACATGGATAAAGATCACAAACACAAAACTGGGGAGGTAGAGAAAGAGCAAGACAAGTAATACATCTAGTATAATTAGATCTACATAAAGTCCAAAATGGACAAGAAATAACATTATTTAAAGGAACATTCCTCTGCAGTGAATGTATAAAAAAGTGAATTATTAACAAAGTTCAGGATCGTGGTTACCTCTGGGAAGGAATGAGGGGAGGAATCTGGAAGGGCACAGGTGGACTTCCAAGGCATTAGCCGTGTTCTAGTTCACAAGCTTGGTGCTGGGTACACAGGTTTCTATATTATTATGATATACCTTACATATATGCTGTATTATCTTCTGTATACATGAAAGAGTTCATAATTTGTCAGGAAGTGATGAGGTCTAAAATAAGGCAGGAAAACGGAGAGAAAGGCAGCAGAGTAAATAACTGGATGAGAGAAAGAGAAAGACAGGGAGAGAGAGGGAAGAGTCAACTTTTAGGTACCTCTTCGAAACGTTTTAAACTCATTTTCTTCATAGATTTGGGGATGAAATCAATTCCTTATCTATAAACACACATAATTCATTGCTCAGACTTCTAAGAAATGTACATTTTATGCCTCAAAGCCGATCCTACTATATGATGTGATTCACGGGACTGGATAATACCACATTGCACAAAACACCATTGTCTGAGAATCCTGCCCTGTTAGACTTGTAAACGTGTTCTCATTTGTATTCCTTGGAGTTATAAGCATCTGAAACTAGGCGGCTTAGAGTAAAAGTGATTCTTCATCACTAACTTTAGTGTCATTAGCATATCCCTAACTGGGACAGAACACTGTTTCCAACTCCAGCACCCACCCTACCCCTCTGTTTTTCTCCCAATGGTCACCTCTCAGGTAGTGGAATAAAAGGAGAGTTTTTGGATCAAATCCTTTCAGAAGATGGGGCCATAACCAAGGAAAATATCAGAATACCCTAAGCTTTCCTGGACGAGGCAGAGAGGGACAAGACAGATCTTTTCCTAGAAGAAGCACAAAGTTTTCAAGGCAGAAGGACTCACTGAAAACATATTTTATACATGAGGATACAGGAAAACCCACAAACACCCAGAGAAGCAGGAAATGCAGGATTTGTCCCTGATTGATTTAGGGACCGTCTGTCAGAGACTCAGAGAAGCCTGATATGTTAGAGCTACAGCAAACCCTCAGAGCAGCAAGCCTGAGCTTCCTCCCTCAACATGAGAGGCTTCAGGTGCATCCATGTGGATAACGTAGCCCACTTGTCCTGTTACCTGGATACGCAGCCTTCACCTCGTAGATACCTCTCAGCCCTGAGAGTATAACACTGACAGTGCCACTCAGCCCTCAGAAGCACAGACGCAGTGAAGAGGAACACACATGTCTCTTGGGGCTTGGGACATGGGGCCACCTGGGGAGTAAATTCAGGGCCCTAGGTAACTGGAGCTCGGTAAGGGCCAGGGACATGGACTCCGAGCATGCACCAAAACAGGCTTATCTCAAAAAGAGGTGTGCATGCGTTTGTCTAAAGTGAACCTCCCGGGACTTCCCTGGCAGTCCAGTGGTTAACACTCTGCTCCCAATGCAGGGGACACGGGTTCCAACCGTGTTCGGGGATCTAATACCCTGCATGCCACACGACGTGGCCAAAAAATAATAATAAATAAATAAAGTGAGCCTCCGAAAATTCTTCAGCCCAGGTAAAGGCCTTTAATATTCACTATTAACTATAGTTAATACGCTAACTATATTAACACAGAAATACACACACACACTCCCTGCTGGCATGGCATGAACCATAAGGAACCAAACCAATTTGAGGACTTTCCAGGGACCCTACATGGATAAATTTCTACTTGGACTGTTCTTTCATTAAACAATGGTGACAAAAGGCCTTGTGCCTTTTGTTGTTGTTGTTCTAGCCATGAGGAATACTCTGTGTTACTACATGATAATGCATTTTAAATGTCAACACCAGTGACAGGGGAAAGGGTTGTGGATACCTTACACTCACTTCACTTTAACAGACCTTTATCAAGCATCTACGAAGAAGAAAACACAGTGCTTTAGGAGAGAGAAATCAATAAAAGCCTTTACGTTCCGAACAAGTCAGAAGCTCACACTTTAGGGAGCTGGGGAGATACACGCATAAATAAATAATGTTAATCTACTCTCCATACGTGAGAAACTAGCATAGAAAACAGAAAGCGGTATTGATGCTAACTAGCAAGCTCTCAAGCAGCCTTAACTGAATGTAGAAATAAGGCCTTCTACCCTCAAACCCCTGGTCCTCCCCTTCTCTGATCCTCTGTTCTGCTCAAGTACCACTTCACATTTTTCCCTTAAAGAGGTTCCAGATACTAGGCCCATTTCCTCTTTTAATTTTCTTTAAATTAGAACATATTTCAGACCTCGACAAAGGTCTGAAAATGCGACACCCATGCAACCATCAGCCGTCTTAAGAAACATAAGCTTACAAATAAAATTGAAACCCAGTGTACCTCTCCCCAACTGAATTCTCCGTCTTTTTCCATAGATTTAACCACTGTCTTAAATAAATTTATTGGTCTCATACACACCTTTCTGCATACTACATATGTATGCATTACTCCTATGTATGCCTTTTACTGCAAATAGATGTATCTATAAACAACCTAGTAATTTTGCATGTCTTTAAACTTCATATGTGCATGGTATCATAATGCTTTTATCGTTTTGGAACTAGGTTTCTCCTTTACCAATTCGTCCCTTCCACTACTGAATCTTTGCCCCTTGTTATAAGCTGAATTGTGTCCCCGCAAAAGACATGTTGAGGTCTTGACCCCCGCAACCTGTAAATGTGACCTTATTTGGAAAGAGGGTATTTGCAGGTGTAATAAAGATCAGATGAGGTCATACTGGATTAGGGTGGGCCCTTAATCCAATATGACTGGTGTCCTTATAAGAAGAGAAAGAACACAGAAACAGAGACACAGGGGAAAACACTATGTAAAGATGAAGAAAGAGAGTGGAATCGTGCATATACAAGCCAAATGAGGCCAAGGATTGACAGCAACCACCAGCAACTAGGAGAGAGGCATGGAACAGATCCTTCCTCCGAGCCTCCAGAAGGAACCAACCCTGCCGACACCTTGACCTCAGACTTCTGGCCTCCAGAACGGTGAGAGAATAAATTTTGGTTGTTTTAAGCCACCTGCTTTGTGGTAATTTGTTACGGTAACCCTAGGAAACTAACACATCCCTCCCGGAGGCCTTTGTGTCTCAGGCCCCTGAGAATTCTAGTGTCTTCCTCAGTCCAGATCTTACCATCCTGTTCAGTTTACCTGCAATAGTACCAAGTCAGTGAATTAAGGCTGGTCCTTCTGTGGGTGTAGTTAAACGTTTCCCCCATTGCTCTAAAGCAGCAGTTCTGAAACTTTAGTGTGCTTCAGTAGCACTTGGAGGACTTGTAAAAACCTGATGGCTAGCAGCCTACCTTCAGAATATCCAATTCAGCAGGTCTGGAGCAGGGTCTGAGAATTTGCATTTCAAACACTTTCCCAGCAGACGCTGATGCTGCTGCTCCATGGCAGGCCACTAGCACCATCTGGTCTCCAGGCAAGCTAGGTCATCCATCAGTTTCTTTCAGTAACATACACTAGAGGCTGGGCCACCATCTCTATTGCCACACAACTTGTTTATAATCTAATATTTCAATTTATTTGAGGCTGCTATAAAGGGATGTCAAACAGGCTTACCAAATAGTTGAAACAAATCCCTTTCAATGACAGTAAGGTGGGCCGAAATAAATAGAACCAAGATACACTGGAGTCAGTATTATTTAGGTAAAAAAATCCCAACTCTGCAGCTTATCCATGTCAAACAAGCTTTTATTTTCAATGTGAACAATACTGTCAAATTTATCTGTCAAAGGTAAGAATAAAGTCAGATGTCAGTTAATATCATTTTGGGATGTTGAACTTTGAAACAACATTTGTATTGTGGGCTAATGAAAACTAGAATATCTGTGAAGAACAAATTCTTCTTTTCTTTCGCTGTCCACTTCTTTTTATGCCTTCCAACTGTAGGGTGGGAGAAGAGTCAATTAACAATTGAACACCAATAACATGCACCAGGGACTTTCTAACTAGGAGTCAATACTATGAACATCTGTTGGCTCTCCAAGGAGAAAACAAAGTAACCCAGACCCTTGGTTGTCAGGGTGCACAGCATTTCATCACACCAACCTCATCTCTCTCTTGCCCACCACTATAAATGCTAGCTTTTGTTCTTGAAAGGCCACTCTGTGATTTAAATGTCTTTCCACCTTAAGAGCCTATGCTCCTTACACAAATCATAAATCCCTTATATTCCCAGACCTCTGGTTTCCGTAACTGTAAAGTGAGAAAGAGGCTATTATCAAACATCCGCAGGTGTAAAAATTAAGAAAGGGAGAAAGAAAGAGTGTGATACTGTGAGAGAGAGAGAGATGAGAGAGAGAAAGGAAAAGATGAATGGGTAGAGGAAAGAGAAACTAAGACTGAATTACCAATCAGATAGCCAATAACCTTACTATGGCTAATTTTTCTTTTGAATAAAAAATCTAAATTGAAGTAATATTTGTGAATTACTCATCAAATGCAGTCTTATTTGAAATCCTTAACTTTTTAGTACTTTGTAAGCAGTCACCTTCTCAAAGGCATTTTTATTCCAAGAGACTCCATTTCTGTGGGCAGGTGATGAAGGTACAGCTAGTGCACAGCTTGGTCGCTTTAGCTGCTTCTCCTCGTGGCCACTCTCTAAAAATATAGGTCTCTATATTTTAGACCTCTAAAAAAATATAGGTCTCTATTTCCAGGTCTGATAAATTTCCCATCTGTAGTAGTCTTAAAGCTACAGGACAAACGACTTGTGGCTGTAAATGAAATACATTTCAGAACACACTGCCTTCTATACCATCTAGAATACAAGTACATTATTAACATTAAACTGTTCTTCCAAAACTAAATTTCATCAATTTTTTCTTATTTACTTTACAAAAATTATTAAAAACATGATAGATAGCTAGTGGGAAGCAGCTGCATAGCACAGGGAGATCAGCTCGGACCTCTGTGACCACCTAGAGTGGTGGGATAGGGAGGGTGGGAGGGAGATGCAAGAGGGAAGAGAAATGGGGATATAGGTATACTAGAGCTGACTCACTTTGTTATAAAGCAGAAACTAACACACCACTGTAAGGCAATTATACTCCAGTAAAGATGTTAAAAAGATAAACAAAAAGTAGATTAAGGATGTAAACAAAACAAAACATAAAGCTGTTAGTAACAGGTATATGTCAGGAATGCTTGCACTATTCAATAATACCTGTATTCTCCAGAGCTGCCCTCTGCTGAGACCAAATCCAGCTTGGGTCCTTCTTCTGGTTTCTCATTTCCATCCTCTTCCTCTTCATCAGCATTTTCATACCGATGTTCACTCTCTTCTTTAGTGTCGAATGATACGGACTTTGGCATCACAAGGTGGTGGACAACATTTCCCGATTTAACATCAGCAGCAGAATCTAGTTCTCTGCCCTCGGGAGGATCTGGAGAAGACAAATATGTCAGAAAATAAATAAAGAAATGAAAAGAATAGCTGGCCCTGCTCCTACTGGTTGATACAACACTTCCATGGCCCTCACACTTCTGCTGCTTGACAGTTTTCACAACATTTTCCCCCTCTTTCCAGTAGATCTCACACACTGTGCTGCTGATTACTTCTGGCCCTTTGGAGAAGGGATCGAAATCATCTGATCCTGAGAGCATGTTTGTATGTTTCTGCCAGAACGTCACTGGAAAACGTTCACCCGATTTAAAGACAAATTCTACCGCGAAGCTCATTGATTCCTCAACCACTGAAAAGTGCCCCTGTGCCATTTCATCATTTTCTCAGGTCATCCTACTGAGAATCTTTACGTTTTTAGAAGCCCGTCAGCCAAAAGTGAGGTATGCCATTTGTTTGCCCCTCGGGTGGTAGAAGGCAGCATACTTTTTCTCAAGATCCTAAAGGTCTTTAGAGAATTGGGCTTCAACTTGTGCATAACGTGCCTGACGGTTTTTGAGAGCTTTGACCCGCTGCCTAACCGCCAGAGGCCAGCGCTGAGCGCGGCCTGCCTTTGAGGCCGATGCCCCAGCAGGGGCTGCAAGGGCCTGAGGTCTGGGCCGCCCCTCGCCAGCTTCGGCCCCGTCGTCGGGTCCTCAGGCCCCAGCCTCCCAGGACTCGGAGTTATCAGCCAGGACCTCGCACAACCAGAACTCGGCCTCCACTGCTGCCGCCGCTGGTTCCTCTGCCTTCTGGGATGCCGCCCCCTCTGCAGGTTCCCGCGGCTCCCAGGGCGGGTTGCCCTCTGCCTGGCACTCGCCTTCCAGCATCTGGTCCCCTCTCTCTCCCGGCTCCCTGGGCTCCCAAGTGCAGCGCCTGACCACCGCGTGGCCGGCGTGCGGCCGGGCCAGGATACGGCCTTTATAACGAATACGGGGTCTAGAAGGGAAGGGACCGAAACCGCGCAGTGGGGAACTCACAGATACCCGCGACCACTTCTGCGCCCTCCTCACCGTCCTCCTCCTCCTCCTCTTTGTCCACATAATTCTCGTCCTCTTCCTTGTGTCTGTCTCCCTCCTCCGCCTCTTCTTTCTTCTCCTCGTCCTCTTCAGCCTCCTCCGCCTCCTCCACTTCCTCCTCCTCCTCCTCTTCCTCTTCCTGCTCTTCTACCAGCTTTACACCCCAGTCCTCCTGGACTATGTGCTGGGCGCCCTGCTCTTCCCAAAGGGCTCGCACTACCGCCTGTAAATCCCTATGGGCGGCGACACTGCGACCCCTGCCACGCCGTTCTTCCCGCACCGCTCCTCCTGGGACTGGGCCAGGGATGCTGGCCATCCCACTGCCTGCTCTGTTCTGACCACCTGTGGCTGAGCCCCGCATTTCTGTGGCAGAGATGGCAGGAAAGACGCACCAGTCAGTGCCTCAACCAGAGAAGCGATCCGGCTGCTAGACCTAGTTGGCAAAAATGGCTGCTGCTGAGCTAAGTCTCGCTGCTGGCAGCAGAGCCTGCTGGGACGGGGCGGGTGAGGGGGGTGGGGGTGGTGGGAGGCAGAGAAGATGGCGGCAGACAGCGGAACAGTCTGTGATGGTGGCCTTCGGAGAACTCGTGACAGGAAGGGTCGGGGGGAGGGGCCCGAGGAGCAGCCAACCATAACTGTGCCTGGGAGGCCATTGGACAAGGCGGGAAAGAATCTGATAGGCAGTTGACGGGAGCCACAACTTCGAAGGGTAAACAGAGAACTGCTTTCCCCCCATCCCCCCCCACCCCGCATAGGGAGCTCTAAACTCATTGGCTGAAAGGCGAGGATTGACATGCCTGCGATTCAATGAAGTTTCAAGACCCAGCTTCTAGAGTTTGAGACCTTCCCCCCTTTCCTTCCAGGACCTTGGAGTCCCCAATTACCCTTTAAGTCCAAGCATATCCGATACTTTTCATTTTACCACTGCCAGCAAAACTAAAATGTCCCCATATAGAGGCACTCTGCTGCACAGGGTGAATTGTTCCCTGATTTCCATCTGGAGGTGGCTGGTGCCAATAGGGGCAGAGTCATTAAAAACTGTATAGTTAATATGTCAGCAATAGTAAAAAACCTACCAGTAGAGAGAGAAAAAAAGAATTTGGACATTTTAACAGGTTAGTGTTTGTGCATGTGAGGGTGTGAACATGTTAAGGATGAGTAGGCTGATGCACGTAAGTAAATACATGAGTGACACCGTATACGTGAGGCATATTCGGGTGGGTGAGTGAATGCATAACCACGTTAAATTGAGTATATTTGTATTGGAACGAATGTGTGCATATGTCAGTCTATCTAGGAATGGGAGTAAGTCTGTGAGCACGTTCATATGAGTGAATGTGTAACTTGTGGATGTATGTGATCATGTCTGTGTTTAAGAGTGAATGGAGCCTGTTCACATGTCAGTGTGGTAATGTGTGTTTCTGTGTGTTCACGTGTATGAGTGAATTTGTAAGCATGTGCATGATGGTAGCATGTTCATCTGTGAGTGAATGTGTAACCGTGTTCATTTTTGTGAGCTTGTTAATGTGTGCATCTATTTCTGAGTCAATGCATGAGTGTATGTGTATGTGAGAATGTTGATCACATGCATGTACATGACTGTGTTAATGAGGGTACCTGTGAGTTTATGAGCAGGTTCACTGTGTGCATATGTGAACATGTTCATGTTTGTGTGCAAATGACTGTGTAAGTATATACATGTGATCATGTTCCCGTGTTTGAATGAATGTGGAAGCATATCAGGTATGTTCAGGAATGTGAGTGAATGCATGCTTTGTATTTGTCTTTTTGTACATTTGTGTCGGAGTAAATGTGCAAAAATATTTATGTCAGTAAATGCATGAGCATATATATATATATATATATATATATATATATATATATATACACACACACACACACACATATATATGGGGCATATTATTAAATGCAAGTTTAAGTGAATACAGGAACATGTGTGTGTTAATGAATATGTAAACATACTTTTGTGTAGGGGCATGTTAATGTGTGTATTCTTTTCTGTGAGTCAATGTGATTATGTTTGTGATTAAAAGTGCATTCATTTGTGTGGAAGTGATAATGTGAGCATGTCTATGTGCAACTATGAGTATGTGAGTGTATGTGAGTTTGAATGTGAGAGATTGTGTGTGTGAATATGATCCTGTCTATATGTGAAAGTCTGATCATGTCCATGTCTGTGCATGAGTGTTTTTGGGGTGTGCGTGAATGCTGTTTTTTAAATAAACGTGAGAGCATGTGTGTTTATGAGCACGTAGCTGTGTGAATATGTGAACGTGTTCATGTGTGTGAACTTGTTCATGCATGAGTGATGTGTATGTGTGAATGTTATTTTTTAAATAAAGGTGAAAGCATGTCCATGTGTGAATGTGTGTGAGTGGCCGTAGGGAGTGAGTGTGTGTGAGTGTGCAGTCATGTCCGTATGTAAGTCCATGAGAATGTGTGTGTGTGTTTATGTGCGAATGTGAGTGAAAGTGGGAGTGTCCACTTGTTAGTGAGATAACGTGAGCACGTTTGTGTGTCTGGGAATGTTAATGTTTAGGTATGTTCATGTGTGGGTGAATGTCTGAGTATACTTGTGTGTTTGAGCATGAACATATGTAAATGAAAGTTTGAACACGTTTGTGTTTTGGGCATGTTAATGTGCAAGTGTGAAAGTTTTTGTGTGTGTTTAAATGAATTTGTGTGCTCATTCATATCTAGGTGTGTGAGCATGTGCATGTAAGGGAGCATGTTCACATGTACTAATTAAGGTATGAAAAAGCTGGTGTGTGTGAAGGTATTGATGTATAATTATTTTTCCTGTGTGCAACTGAATGTGTAAGCAAGTTTAAGTATGTGAGCACGATGTATAATTTTAAGTGAAGTTGTAAGTGTATGTGGGGTGTGTCTGTACATGCGAATTGATCTGTGAGCAAGTTCATGTGAGTGAATATGTCAATATGTTTGTTTGATCAAGTTAATGTCTGCTTGTGCTCATGAGTGTCTGAGCAGCTTTGTGTGTGTGATCGAATATAAGGATGTGCATTTATGTGAACATTTTCCTTTGTGTCAATAAGTGTGTAAGGTTTTCTGTGTTTGAGTATGTTAAAGTGAGAATATGTTCATTCAGTGAATGTGTGAATATGGGTATCTGTGGAATGAACATGTTAGTATATGTGTAATTGTACTGAAATGTGTGTTAATATGTGTACATTCAGAATGTGACTGTATTCATGTGTGGATTAACATATGAACATTTTCGTGTGTGAGTAAATGGAGGAGCAGTTTTGTGTGTGAGAACACGTTCATGTTGGTGACAATGTTAACATCTTAGTTTGCATGAAAGTGTGAGTGTCCTGTGATTGGACATGAGTGCATCTACGTATGAGTTAATGTGTGAGCATGTTTGCGCATATATGCATGTTAATGTGACTGTGCTCATTCGTGTGAAGGAGTGTGAGAATGTGCTCCTATGGGTGACTGAATGTGTGAGTGTGTTCGTGTGGGAATGACTGTGAGTCGATAGGTGTATGTTCATGTGCAAGTGTGAATGAACGTATGATTTTATGTGTGTGAGTGGATGTGTGAGTATGAGTGTACGTGAGCATGTCTGTGTGCGAGTGACTATCAGTTTGTGAGTGGATGATATTGTGTCTGTCAGGGTGTGAGCACATTCTTGTGTGTGACTGAGTTAATATGCACGTACGTGTGAGCATGTTCATTTGTGTGAACGTGTGAACCTGTTCATGTGTGAGTGATCTGTGAGTGTGTATGCGTTTGAGCACATTTGTTTCAGTAGCTATGCAGGTACGTCCGTGTGCGAGCATGTTCACGTGTGAGTGAATGCGAGTATAGGAGTCTACGTGTGACTGCACCCGCATGTTCCTGTGTGAAAAATGGGTGAGCATGTCCACGTGTGTGAACATGTTGATGTGAAAATGTTAAGAGCATGTGTAACTATATTTGTGCGTGAATGGGTCAGCATGTGAGTGTTTGTGTAAGTGAATGTGTGAGAATGCTTATATGCGTTACAGATTTAATGTGTAAGTGTGAGTGAATGTGTGAGCATGCGTTTGAGTGTGTTTCTTTTTTCTCAGAACCCCAGGTCCATATAGTGAACTGTAAGGCACCGTGCACAAAGAAGTTTTTATTTTCTATTGGCTCAAAGCTGTCTTTAACCAGCTCTACAGCTAGGCCATATTATTCTCTGTGTATTACATCACACTGCTGCTATAGAAACCTGTGTGACTCTTGTGATTCAACCTGCTGGCTTCCCTGAAGGATAACTGCCCAGAAGCTGAGCTGCAAAGACAGAAATGTGTTACTCCAAGCCTAATGCTTCAGAAAGCAAAGTTCTACTGGGAATAATTGTCTGAATGACAACTGAGAAGTAAATGGGTTTCTGTGTTAGGGCAAATCCCAGACTCCAGCATTTAGGGTTACTCTGAACAAGCCCCAGCAATGTGCTATGTAGGGACAGGGGTTCCTATAAACACAGTCCTTTATTACAACCTTTTGCACCCCTCACATGCCTTTAGAGAATGGAAGCTGTGTAAGACAGTTAACAAAACCCAGCAGGGCCGGGGAGCCAGGGACCCCACCAATCCCAGGGTCGTACTTCTCATTCTAGACCATTCAGTGCCACTCAGGCAATTCCATCCCTTTCGGTGGAATCCTGAGGACCCTAAAGGGCCAGCACAGAGCCCTGTCCAAGGGCTCCCAGCTAAAAGAGCAAACGGGAGCTGAAATGCAGTCCACATTCCCCTCATCAAGCCATGTGTCCTGGCACAGAAATGCAGCCCAGAAGAAGGGAAACTTGTTCTACTTATCTGCCCAGAGGGGCCGCCTTATGTGCTAGCAGTGATCAGTGTGCGAACTTAGCTAAAGTATCCATACATCTCTAACAGGAAAATTCAAAGTGTTACGGACTGGGCTTCCCTGGTGGTGCAGTGGTTACGAATCCGCCTGCCAATGCAGGGGACACGGGTTTGAGCCCTGGTCCGGGAAGGTCCCACATGCCGTGGAGCAACTAAGCCCGTGCGCCACAACTACTGAGCCTGTGATCTAGAGCCCGCGAGCCACAACGACTGAATCCGTGTGCCACAACTACTGGAGCCCATGCGCCTAGAGCCCGGGCTCCGCAACAAGAGAAGCCACTGCAGTGAGAAGCCCACGCACCTCAATGGAGAGTAGCCCCCGTTCGCCACAACCGCAGACAGCCCACGCGCAGGAAACGAAGACCAAACACAGCCAAAAACTAAAATAAATTAAAAAAACATGTGTTACGGACTGCATGTTTGTGTACCCTCCAAAATCCATGTTGAAAGCCTAACAGTGTGATGGTATCTGGGAGGTAATTAGGCTCAGGTGAGGTCATGGGGGGGGGCTCCCCATGATGGGATTAGTGCCCTTACAAGAAGAGGAAGAGATGCCAGAACTCTCTCTCTTTCCACAGTGTGAGCACACAGCCAGAAGGCAGTCATCAGCAAGCCAGGAAGAGCGCTCTCACCGGAAACCAAAATGCCCAGCACCTTGGTTTTGGACTTCCCAGCCTCCAGAAGGATAAGAAATAAATTTCTGTTGTTGCCACTCAGTCTATGGGATATTTGCTATAGTGGCCAGAACTAAGACAAGAAGCCTCCAGATAAGGTGCCTAAATCCCATCTTTGCAGTGATGACCTCAGCTCCATAACCTATCACTGTCCTCTCTGATGAGCTCAGGAAGGCAAGAAAAGTTGTGCGGGTAACCACTTCCCTTCCTCTTTGAACTTCACTGCTCCAACGTCTCTCTCTCCCTAGTGTCTATCACAGGTTCAGGGTTCAAAGGAAAGGCGAAGGGAGGAAGAATAAAAAATGTCTCATTTATTCCTTCACTGCACAATATGGGAGTGCCTGTGTCATAGGAGGTGCTGGGCTGGGCGACGCCCTCAGGCAGCTGCTTTTCACAACACTGTGGCTTCCAGTTCTCTTGCCCAGAGGGAAGCTGCTTTGCTAGCTTTCCCTCGCTCCTCCTCCTCCTCTTCTCACTGCCCCTTCCTTCTCGAGGGAAAATAAAGCTCCTCTTTGAACCTGAACAGGACAAAGTTCCCAAGGCTTCTGCTTGCGAACTTGTGGGGGAAGAGGAAGAACGGGTTAAACCCTGAGGCTCTCCTCCACCTCACACACAAAGAGAGGTTCGACTCAATCTAGTGGGAGGCCTCACAGGGAGATCTAGGGGTCCCTAAACTCTGAAGCCCTTGGCCCATTCTCCCCGAAGCCCTGCTTGAGAAGAGGAACAGGTGTGATGGCAGGTGACTCTCCCAGGGTAGGTGCCACCGCCTGGATCCTGCTTGCCGCTGATAACCTCACAGACCTGGGGATGGGCTCGGCTCAACTTGCCCGTGGAGCAGGCAATGGTTCGAATGGGTTTTGAGTGCTCTTGAGACTACCACTTATCTCTAGGCAGTGTTCTTCCTGTCCTCACTGTTCTTGACCCTCATCCCTCATCCTCTCTGTCCTGACGTTTCTACTCAACTCTGTCCAGTGTCAGCTCTCATTCTCCTGCTGCCTCTTTCTTCCTTCAATTAAAGCAATTCAAAATGTAAGCCGGTATGTTCACTCCTTGATTGCTAGAGTCTCACTCTCTTCCAGAATCAAGTTGCAAATCTCTATCCAGGTGCTCTTTTCTCCCAGCGAGACACCCCCAGCAACTTTAACCTTGCTCCCGTGGTACCTATGGGCCCCTGGCAGATGCTCACCTTCCTCTTCTCCTGCCCCCCCGGGCTGAGCTTCCTTCCTCTCCAGAGCATGCTGCAGTTGCAGGCCAGGCAGGGAAGTTACCTCCTAGGACACACACCTTGCCCCGAAGTGTTTGGCTTTGTTCTCCGCTTCCCCCAGCCCTGCCACGCACTCCATTCAGAGAGCAACTACCCCACCTACTGTCCTCCCTGCTCCCCAAGTACACACACTCACACGCGTGCGTGCACACACGTGCACACACATACACACACACACGACATCCCCAGACTTAGCACCTGCGGTGCCCCCTTCTGTATAAAGAAAGTCTCAAGTTGTTCTTGCACTCCCCTCTTCATCGAATATTTGGCCAAATCTATCCAGGGACCTCGTTTGTCTCATATGTCCCAGGTTTGCATTCCAAAAAAGTAATGTAACCCACCCCCTCCCACCTTAGGCAGCAGGTGTAAACAGATCAGAGTCTGAAAGATGGTGATGAGGTGCCTCAGAGATAATGCAGATTCTCCACACCTGACAATCCCCAGAGCTTGGCCCTCGGCCCTGTTCCCTCCTTCTGGCCCTGGATGCCTGCTGAGATGCTATCTTGCTTAAAACAATGGGAGAATGTGCTTGGTGTTTTTAAATTGTGGTTGTTAAGTCTCTGCTGAGATATAGGAGAACATGGAAAGGAGGAAAGGAGGCAGCTACTCCCTGACACCGACCAGTGTTTGGGCCCACTGCCCCAAACGATATCATACAAGGGGCAGGGGCTGTGCTCTAACACCTGAATTCCCCTATACCCAGCCCTCTAGCCCTCGCTCTCCTCCCTAAGGTCCCCACCTAGAGCCACTGCTGTCCTTCTAACGTAAGGCTACTGAAGGAGCTTGCTTTCTGCCTTCTCCACCCCAGCCTCCCAGCCCCTAGGTACACACACACTCACCTTGGAACATGCGCGCTACACCTTATCCCCTCACACGCTGGAGGGAACAATGCAGCAAAGGGAAAGCAACAGTCAGGGGACCCACCTCCAAAGCTCAGGGCCCAGGGCAATGGCCTTGGTTTTCCAGGTAGCTCCCAGGGCAAATGGTGCCCTCACTGGTCCACCCCCAAGTGCCAAATCCTCACAGCCGTGTGCTCTCTAGGGTGGAGGCACCGCATATTCAGAAGGCTTGTATTCATTTCCACAAATATGAACTATGAGCGTTCATTAGCTCCTCAGAGTTGGTATCTAGTTCAACCTCCCATAGAACCTCTAATTAATGTACCCTTCCTTTTCTCTGTCACTGGCTTAGGGATCCTGGGTGTCCCCTGGGCCAAAGAATACTACTCCTGTTCTGTGGGCTTAGGGCAGGTTTCCTGTCACTTCAAGCTGTGTGGCCCAGGCTAGCTGCCCTTTCTAAGGGGAAGGCTAGGAGGGAATACAGAAAGAAACTGACTCATTGGCTTCGTGGTGGTTTCTATTTCTCTTTCTTTGCCAGTTCTCACCTCTGCTCTAGAAATCTGAATGCTAGGCTAAAGGGTTTGGGTTTTATTGGACAGCTGAAGTCATCAGATGTTCCTGACATAATCAGGCTTGATTTATAAAGACCATGCTGACTGCAGTGTGCTGAATGGATTAGAGGGACCAACACTAATATTAGGGCGACGAGAGGCTGGGAAGTTGTTGCAGAAATTCAGTAGGAAGATGCCCAAGGCCTGATCTGGGGGTGGCTCATGATCAACAGAGAGATAAGAAGAGACTTGGGATGTTTTCCGGAGGTAGAACCAATACAACCAACCTGGTGGGAGTTGAAGGCTTGCGGGACAGAGGGGCAAGCACCTGGGTCCCGGGTAGGTGACGTAGACTAGACAGAGATCACATGCTCAGTTTTGAAGAAACTCTATATGGTGAGTACCCAGGGTGCACAGAAGGTGTGCTCAACTGCCCTCCCCATAGAGCCTGACAGATGGAGCAGAAAATTCTACCTTGACCACCATAGCGCCCTCTGGCCTGCACACCCATTCTGTGGGTAGTGCTCCTCCACTCACACCAGGGAGTGTACTTCACGTGTGGGACCTTCTCAAGGGAGTGTGGAGAGAGCAGAAGGCCTCGTGCATGTGAAGCCAGAGAAGTGGGAGAAATTCCAGGGTCAGAGCAAAAGGCCTGGAGGTTGGGAGCCCAGGAGCACCCCGACTGCAGGTCTCTGCAAGTCAGGAAGGTGGGATCTCGAGAGGCAAAGCTGTAGAGCCTGGGAGAGGGCCACTGGTATGCTTACGTGGTGGGCTGCCTTCCTGTGTTTCAGCTCTCCTCAACAGAAAAACCTCAGGTGTCTACACATGAATTTACCTACAAAACAGGAACAGACTTACACACATAGAGAACAGACTTGGGGTTGCCAAGGCGGTGGGGGGCATGGTGTAGGGGAGGGAAGGATTGGGAGTTGGGGACTAGCACATGCAAACTGTTATATATACAATGGATAAACAACAAGGTGCTACTGTATAGAACAGGGAACTATATTCAATATCCTGTGATAAACCATCATGGAAAACAATATGAAAAAGGAGATATATATACACATACATATATATATATGTGTGTGTGTGTGTGTATATATATATATATATATATGTATATATATATATATGAATCACTTTGCTGTGTGCCCAAAATTAACACAACACTGTAAATCAACTATACTTCACCAAAAAAACCAAAAAGCCCTCAACATCTATAAGCGGTTTACCTCCAATATGTGGAGTCAGATGGATACCATATCCCATCAGCATCCTGTCCAAAACCTTCTGGACCACTTTCATTTGCATAGTTTTTGCTGAAACAGAGAAGTCACTGGTCATCAGTAAAGGCCACATTGTTTCCCAGAGGACAAGCAGCAGAGAAGAGCGCAGCTGTCACCTTTCCAGGGCTTTCCCTTCTCCTGCACACATGTAGACATGTATAGTCGTATGGGTACACGTTCTCTCCCCCACCCCCTTCTCTCCCCACCCCCTTCTCTCCCCACCCCCTTCTCTCCCCACGGTGAGTCAGCCAGAAGCACACAGTGAGGCAGACTCCTCCTCCCCCGCCCCAGCTTTTATCCAGAGGATGGGGCACAAAGACTGGGTCCACGTTACCAAGCAGGATGAGGGGCTGCGGGAGTGGGGGCAGGCATTCTGGGAAGTGGAGAGGAGAGGAAGCAGGCAGGGGGCAGCCCTCAGAAAAATGCATTACCTCAACCCCCTAAAGAGCCCCAGTTTGTAATCAGCAATGGACACAGCTCTCCAGGTCGGTGGCTGTCCTTCCAGGGGCAGCTGACTGCCCCAGGAAAAGTACTCTTCCACCCTCAGTGCCCTCCTGAGCTGAGCTAACAAGTCTACGGCCTCTAGCACAAAGTCACATTTCCCCACCTGGGCATTTTCTTGTCATATCCATGTCAACCTTGCTCTTGTACACCTCTGATTTTAGAACTGGGCATATGGCTTGACACAGAGAGACAACCTTCTGGCCCTCGCCCAACAAAGTCATTTCACACTCTTAGGCCTCAAGGCTGTCTTCTCAAAGACATTCATTCTGGGAGCTGGCGTTTCTCTCACTAATCATGTATTTCCAGCCTGGAGGTGTCTTGGCTGAGTATACGCAAGTAGCCAGCCAGAGCCCTGCAGACAGCTGGGCTTTCCAAAGCTCTCTGATGTGCTCACCCAACACACCTGAGACCTTCAGCAGGGCTCTTTCCTCCCAGAGGGCATGGGAATGGGAACCAGGCCCTGAGCATCACTGTCATCCTAATGTACTCCCACACGTTGACCAAGGAACATCAGTTCCTGCAATGTGTGTGTGTGTTCACTATAAGTCCTACAAAGTCACCACAAGTAATGAATCAGTGACTACTAAACCACTGCTCCTAGGGGAAATACAGGGTTAGGTTCCTGCGAGCCTCTGGTTACAACACTTTCATCAACCAATCAATATATAAACTCGTTTTATGTCTGTTTTTGTTTCAATTTATAATTTAATCCAATTAGAAATCAAGAATTTACTAAAAGAATGTATATTAACAAAACGCTAAAAGCGTCTTCCAACAAAAAATTCTAGAATCTGTCCAAGTCTAAATCACTGGACACTCCCAGTAGTGTCTCCAGAGGCTCCTTCATTGTTGAGGCTTTAGTAACCTCTGTTCATGCCCCATGGCATCTCTGGACCACACATGATGGCTGTAAGGTGCCCACGGGGTACTGAGGCAAGAAACTGCCCTTCTTGGCCTTGTATTATAAACCATTAGAGTGGCAACTGTCAGCCACATACTGGGCCATCCTCAAAATAGAGGTTCTCACAGACCCTGGGCCTGTGACCCTCTGTACCCAGGTGCCCAGGATGCCTTAGATCATGGAACCAGCACCCCAAAACCTCAGCATGCTTACTGAGGCCTCCTTGATACCAGATAGCTTTCTGGCATATCTTTCTTGCAAGAGGGCATGGCCTCAGCTGTCCTTAGTCCCTTGCCAGATGAGATAGTGGTAGAAGGAGACACCCCTCTCCCAGACTTCTTGGCTACCTGCGGAGCCCCTTGGAATCAACTGAGTGGGCAATATTGGGCATTGTACACTACATATGGTATGGTCACCATCATCCATATTACTGCTTTCGATCCCTTAACCAAGATGCCTATGATAAAGGACGGGACCAAAGAGTCAGCACAATTGACCAAACTTCAGTCATTTTAGTACTCGATGCCCCGGCTAACAAATGGGCCCATCTTCACATTTTTATAAACTCTTGGGTCATTGCCTAAATGTTGTCCCCTTTGACGTAAAGAACTCTGGGAATCACTTGCCTCACAGATACCCAAAATATAGATCAAGATGTTAGGGACTGACAGAATGGCCATCATCAAAAAGTCTACAAACAATAAATGCTGGAGAGGGTGTGGAGAAAAGGGAAGCCTCCTGCACTGTTGGTGGGAATGTAAATTGATACAGCCACTATGGAGAACAGTATGGAGGTTCCTTAAGGAGCCAAAAATAGAACTACCAAACGACCCAGCAATCCCACTACTGGGCATATACCCTGAGAAACCCATAATTCAAAAAGAGTCATGTACCACAATGTTCACCACAGCTCTATTTACAATAGCCAGGACATGGAAGAAACCTAAGCGTCCATCGACAGATGAATAGATAAAGAAGATGTGGCATATATACAATGGAATATTACTCAGCCATAAAAAGAAACGAAATTGACTTATTTCTAGTCAGGTGGGTGGACCTAGAGTCTGTCACAGAGAGTGAAGTAAGCCAGAAAGAGAAAAACAAATACCGTAATGCTAACACATATATATGGAATCTCAAAAACAGAAAAAACCCAAAATGGTCATAAAGAACCTAGGGGCAGGACGGGAATAACGACGCACACCTAACAGAGAATGGACTTGAGGACACGGGGAGGGGGAAGGGTAAGCTGGGACAAAATGAGACAGTGGCATGGACTTATATACACTACCAAATGTAAAACCGAAAGCTACTGGGAAGGAGCCGCAGAGCACAGGGAGATCAGCTTGGTGCTTTGTGACCACCTGGAGGGGTGGGATAGGGAGGGTGGGAGGGAGGGAGACACAAGAGGGAAGAGATATGGGGATATATGTATATGTATAGCTGATTCACTTTGTTATAAAGCAGAAAGTAACACACCAGTGTAAAGCAATTAAACTCCCATAAACATGTTATTAAAAAAAGAAAAAAAAGATGTTATGGAATGGGGCTTCCCTGGTGGTGCAGTGGTTAAGAACCCGTCTGCCAATGCAGGGGACACGGGTTCAAGCCCTGGTCCGGGAAGATGCCACATGCCGCGGAGCAACTAAGCCTGTGTGCCACAACTACTGAGCCTGAGTTCTAGAGCCTGCGAACCACGACTACTGAGCCCGCGGGCCAGAACTACTGAAGCCTGCGCACCCACAACAAGAGAAGCCACCGCGGTGAGAAGCCCGTGTACCTCAACAAAGAGGAGCCCCCATTCACTGCAACTAGAGAAAGCCCACGCACAGCAACGAAGACCCAACACAGCCAAAAGTAAAAAAAAGAAAAAAAAAGATGTTATGCACTGAACTCTGTTCCCCTCAAATTGCTATGTTGAACCCCTAATCCCCAATGTGACTATATTTGGAGATATGACCTTCAAGGTTAAACAAGGTCATGAGCTTGGAGCTCTAATCCAATAGAGGGGTATCCTTATAAGAAGACGAACAGAAGCCACAGAGCTCTCTCTCTCCCCACATTGAACAAAGAAAAGGCCATATGAAGACATAGTGAGAAGACAGCTGTCTGCCAAGGACAAAGGTCTCACCAGGCTATAAATTCTTTTAGCAAATTCTAGATTTCCAACTGGATTAAATTGTGGACCTTTGTATCAACTTAAATTGTTTCCTCCCTCTATGTACAAGTTTTCTGATTGCTTTCTCTCTGATTCTTTTTGCTTGTTTGTTTGTCACTGGATATACTGTGTGTGTGTGTGTGTGTGTGTGTGTGTGTGTGTGTGGGCAGTGTCCTCTCTAATCTGCTCATATTTATAGATTTCTTCCTTCAGAGAGCATCAGATCAGTTTCATTAGGGTTAGGGGCCTCCCCTATGGCAATGGTTGCTTAATAAGTTTTAAGGACTCTGGCTTAAGTTGCGTTTAATTTCATCACTGCGTCCCAAAAGTGCCATGGTTGCTTTTCCCTATCATTAGGATGATCAGGATTTCTACTGCAACAGAAGCATATGCAATAGAATGGCACAGCAGATTACTGGGCCCCCAAGCCAGAGGTGGGTGGACTGAAGCCATCTTCTGCTATGGTGCTGCCACTTGTGCTGCATGGAATTATTATTATCATTATTTTGTCTTTACTCTCTGTACAAATTCTGTCAGAATAGTTTAGATTTCTAGCAGTGTAAATTTACAGCTGTGGGTTTTATCTCCATCTAATCATGAGTGGTCCAGACCTTCTGGGTGGTTATGGGGACAGGTTCGGAGGCCCACTGACCCACCTCTTGGGCAGGCCAGGAGAGGAGGACATCGCAGGCCATGCAGGACACGTGGGGGTTGCATTCTGGAACAGCGTGAACCAGAAGGGTCTGTGGGAAGCGGGCTTTGCAGTACTAAGAGGGTGAGGTACACCCGGGTGCCTAAGCAAGGATGTGACTGGCTTGTTTGAATCCTTCTGCTGGCTGACAAGGAAACACTATTCAGGGATAATAAGCAGGAATGCATCCGGTGCATTTAATAACAAGGGTTGTTGCTAGAGGACCCTATCTGGCGGAGCAGAGTGGGCAGCAGAATCTGGGATTAGGCCGCTCGAGGCACTCCCAGTTTCACCAGCCGTCTACTCAGCATGGCGGAATACTAACTTGGGCCCTCACCGCACCATCACCCCCTCCCCGCGCACTCACACACAGGGGTCAGTATACCTGGCTGAGGAGAATTCAGTCCCTGGAGATGGAGGGGTGGACCCTGGGGCGGTAGCTCCCCGACCCCCGCCATTTCAGCGCTATTAGGTACCACGGCAACACAGGGCCTGAAACAAGGGGGCTCCATCGCAGCTGGACGTGCCCAGCCCGACCACCAACTCCTCTAGGGACTGGCTAGCAGGCAGCGCGCGTGGGCAGCTGATCAAAAGCCCAGGCCCTCGTCTGCTCCAGCCGTCTCCTTCTAAGAGGTCGCCCACTCACCCACCGCCCTCCCAGCTCATGGCAGCTTGGCGACCCCGCTTACCAATCAAAGAAGTCCAGAACGACGTCAGGAACATCAGGCGAGGAGAGGTTAGAAGCCAAAGTGGAAGTTGCAGCTGGGATGGGGGTCGTCGCCCTCCAAGGGCAGGGTCCTGATGAGGAGTAGGCAAACAGCGGCCCGCCGCAAGTCGGGACGCCATAGCTCCCACCGTCCAAGAACCCTGGAGACCACTGCGGACCGGGAGGAAGAGAGACGAGGGGGGGGCGCGGGATAACCAAGAGGAGCGGGGCGAGGAGCTCGTGCTTCTGCAAAGAGCCGCCCGTAAGGTGAGAACATCGAGGCCAAGGGGAGCGCGGAGGGTGGGGGTCGACCAGCGGCCCTGAGCCTGGCAGCGGCAAGAAGAGCAGCAGCCCAGCAGCTTCACTCCACGTACCAACCCGACTACTCACCCGGCCACTGCGGACAGTGCGGGGTCTGAAGCACTTCCGGCTGCCGCTGGGCGGGCCCGAGGCCCGGCGCACAACTGACTCCGCCCACTCTGATGGCAAGCGAGCTTAGCCAATGCGGCAGGCGCCAGGAGCTTTTCAAATAGATGCGCGTTCCCACCTCCTAGCACAGGCTGTGTGCCGCCCAGCCCTGTGCTCCTTCTGGCGTCTGCAGTCATTCCTCGGTCAGCAGCAGCTCCAGCTCCTTGGCAGCTGGAGAGCTGGGCCGGGGGTCGGCGGCGTGGGGCACCCTGCCCTGCGCCTCCCCTCTGCAAATACGCAAAATATGCTTTTCACTTGAAACAGCGTATGCCCACGAGTTTGCTTTTTGTGGTGAAAGAAGTAATTTGACGACCCAGGCTCTATGTGCAGTTTGAAAGTACTGAACACCTTTAGGAATCAGGACATAGTTGACTGGTGGTCATTCCCAGACCCTCAGGCCTCCAGTGAACCAGAGTGCCTGTCCTCTGGAAGGCATAGAGGAGGTGCAACCAGTGCGTTTTGTGACACGGCTCTGACGCATCATCAGGACAGAAATTGGGCTCCAGGAGCCCCCCTCCCATAGCTAAGGGATGCACAGTTGAAGTGAGGGTTCTTGGCTGACAGCATTGAAGGGGAAAAGAAGGCAACGGTCAGTGTATCGGATCTTCAAGGCAGTGAGTCCCTGGAGAGCAGGTCACTCTAACGCTCCAGCATTCTGGCCCAGCATGGGGGGAAAAAAGCCTTACATTTTTGCTAGAGGTTTTCTATTCTTTCCGCTACCCTGAACATTGCCACGTAGAATAGAAATAACTCAGAGAAAGAGGAAATGCTTCCACTCATTCACTACCCTTCGTCCTTCCCATCTCAGGTAACTTGATGAAGCAAGGTCAGAAAGAGGCTTCTTCAGAGCACATAAGCCAGATGGGCAATGAGCAGATAAACCTCAGTCATATTCACCAGCGCTGGACCTCGTGAGGCATGCCATGTAAAAGTGTTGAAATCAAAATGAATTTCAGGTTCACTCTTGGTCAACTAGAATATTCAAAGAAACATTCTCCCCCTTCGCCTTTCCTTCAGTATTTGGTGAAAAGAGTTGGGACTGCTTGTGCCCAGCATGTTGCAAAGCATTAGTTGCATGGAACTTCCTGGGGTGGCTGAGTGTTTTGTACAGCTAAAAACTTAACTCTTTACCCCACCTTGACCCCTTCTCCAGCACCCCCTTTCTTTTTCTTTTGTTTTTTTTTACCATTTTAGAATCACATATTTTTAAAATGTCTCTTATTTTCCTTCCTTCTCTTCACCAGCAGAGCATCTTCACACCTTCGTTTCCCCTCTCCTTTCCCCCTCTTTTTCCTTCTATTACAGTAAGTGCTTTCTTCTCACTTACGTGGCGGATCCGCATGGAACTAACCCACTTACTTACGTGGGGGATCCCTCTATAACTAACCATCACAACAGCAGTGGGTCAGGTGAGCTCAGCCCTACTGCTCTTAGTCCTGCACCCCTTGTCTCTGGTCACTAAGGCATCCTCGTAGAGACAATACTTGCTTGTCAAAAATGAAAAGGCCATTTCAGATCCGTTTGTCCAAGCATCTGAATTGTATATGGGCGGGGAGGGGTGGGGACTGAAGCCTAGAGGAGGGTGGATGGGCCCAAGGTTACACAGTGGCAAAATGCAAAACTAGAACTGTATTTCCAGGTTGGCCTACTTCCAGATAAGTGTGTTTTTCCAGTGAAAGTCAGCTTTGACTGTTATTTCAGGCAGCCACCGGCATGTGGGAATGGTTTTGTTTGGAAGCAGGTTATTCCTATTCGTGGAATCAAATTCTGCAATCAGTGTCTCAACTGACAGGAAAAGCAAGCCTCTGTTTTTTTCTTTTTTTCCTAGGCGTCCTTGTGACTATGGAGATGGCCAAAAACTTGATGGCAAAAATGAATTTATTTCCAAAGCTTACGTCCCACACTCACATGACAAAGAGCCCCAAAGGCAGCAAGGAATATGAAAAAGCCAGTACAATTTGTAGTTGTTGAGTTTTTGTCTAGTTCATTTATTAGAATGTACATAAGTATCCACATTGAATGGTATTAAACATGAATATGGGATCAGGGTGTAGAAGACAGGTCACTGACCTAGGAGTTAGCCCATCTGTGTTCTGACCCAGCTCTGACACATGACTGCGAATATTTCAGTTTGTCTAGAGTATGAGGTGGATTGGGAGGTAAGGCAAGAGGCCAAATAGGTAAGAAGCAAAAGAATAGGTGGCACCTGGCCTAATGATGGCCACACATTCAGTGCACAGAAAATACCTCCTCGGTGAATAACTGAAGCTAAGAAGGAGAGTTTCACTGTATTTTTTTTTTTACTTATAAACAGCAAACATTTATTTTTCACAGTCCTAGACGCTGGTTAGTCCAAGATCAAGGCACCAGCAGCTTTGGTGTCTGGTGAAGGCCACTTCCTGGATCATAGATGGCAACTTGTCAAGATGTCCTCACATGGTGGAAGGGGCAAAGTATCTCTCTGGACCCTCTTAAATAAGGCACTAATCTCATTCATCAGAGTTCCACCCTTTTGACCTTGGCACCTCCCAGAGACCCCACCTTCTAATACCGTTATCTTGGGGATTAGCATTTCAACACATAGATTTGGGGGGAATGCAAACATTCTCTTTAGGACACCTACCCAATTTCCATACTGCCCAAAATGTGCCATGTGTAAACCCAAATAAAATCACATCATTTTCTCACTTTAAAAAGTTCAAAGTTTTCTGATTGACTGGCAGAGAACTTTTCATCTTCAACCTTTCTCTCCATAACCTATTCCACATACTCCATTTTTCATTTCCATCTCTTCTTTTTTTTAAGTTAATTTTTATTGCAGTATAGTTCCTTTACAATGTTGTCTTAGTTTCTGCTTTACAGCAACATGAATCGGTTATATGTATACACATATCCCATCTTTTTTAGATTTCCTTTGCATTTAGGTCACCACAGAGTACTGAGTAGAGTTCCCTGTGCTATACAGTAGTTTCTCAGAAAGAGAGTTTTAGATCTGATTGTCCAAAGTAAGGAATTTGATTTCTATCTTATATTCAACAGTAAGCTTTTGGAGGCTTTGTGCAGGAAAATGACACCATCAGGAAGAAACTTTCAGTTACTTTCTGGAGGAAGAACTGGAGGAAAGAGAGACTGGGGACAAGGAGAGAAGTTAGGAGGGTGGTGCACACTTCTGCTCCGAGTAATGGCAGGCTAAGTCATTTGCACTCACCATCGCAATGAGGACAACTAAAAAATACTGGGTGAAATGTGAAAAGAAATTATCTTCATTAAGTGCTAAGAAACTCTGAGGCTAAAATCTAGAAGAAAGCAAAAACCCAAATAGGAAAGCCCAGCACTCAAAGCCACTTTTGCCTGAGGGCATTAGGTGGATCCAGAAGAAAGAAGTGTGACACTGAGCTGTGGTTTTGGCGGCCTGATGGGAAAAGAGACCAAAAGTTGAAGTCCTCACCCCCATTGAGTAGATCTGATAAGCCCTCCAGCCACTCTAAGCTGAAAAGAAGTGGCTACCCCTTTGGGATAATGGTGAACCAGAAGCAACAAGCCCTGGCATGGACTTGCAGTCTAGGTATCCATCACCAGAGTGATCCGAGGAACTTCAAGCCCTGAACTTGGATTAAAGTGGTCTTGGACAGGTAGTGACACCAGGCATTTAGCAGAAGCAGGTGAAAATGCTCTCTGCAGGAAGGTTCTGTCTTCCCATGCCTGATATCAGTCCGATAAATAATTTTTCAATAATATATTGGCACATAGTCAAAGATAAGTGGACACATAAGCAAAAAAAAAAATACATTGTAAGTGATAGCCAAAGGAAAAATAGACAATGAAAACAAATTCACAGATATTTCAGATATCAGAATTATGAGACCCAGACTATAATCACTATGGCCTACTTTATTTCAAAAAATTAAGAAATAAGCTTTAAAATATTTTCAGGGAACAGAAAATCCTAAAATGTGGCATAGCCAATTTGAAAAAGAATCAAATAGGACATCTAGGACTAAAAAAATATAACAATTGAGGGTTCAATGGATGCGTTCAACACAACGCTAAACATAATCATTAGGTGATGATAAATGCGATGAAGAGAAATAAACCTAAGAGAGAATTATTGAATTAGAAGACAGATCAAAAGAAATCATCCAGAATTCTGCCTGGAGAAGTGAATTTTATGAAAAGAAATGTAGGATAAGAGACACAATGAATAGAGTGAAGAAGTCTAATATACATTTAATTTAAATCCTAGAAGGACACGAGTGAGAAATGGGAAAGAAGATGATGGCCAAACATTTTCCCGAGCAGATGAAATGCACCAATCCACAGATACTAGAAGCTCATTGAATTCTCATCAGCATAGAAAACAGAAATTCACTCCTGGACGCATCATCATGAGAGTGCAGGACATCAGAAAGAATGAAGGCTATGTTAAGGATCCAAGTGAGAGATAATGAATCTTGACCTTGGGCAGGAGCAGAAGAAATAAAGACAAGGGGATGGGCCTCTGGACGTTGGTCTTTAGAATACCTTTTTCTCAGACTTAGCATGAAAGACTATTTTATAAACATTATCCATTCCATCCTTCATTAATAAAAAACATTTGCTACCAAATCTATTTCTTAGAGCACCCTGACACCTAGGAGCTGTTCAAATTGTCTTAGTCATACATGGAAGGTCGTCACCCTATAAGTATGTCATCTCATGGGCTATGACAGGGGTGAGTATTCTCCATAGGAATTATGAAGGTTAACTTTATGTGTCACCTTGACTGGGCTAAGGAAGAATTTCAAGTGCATGAACCTATTCCAGGAGCTATTAGGTCTGGAAAAGCTTCTCTGTGGACCTGCAGATCCTATTTAGGAGTCAGCTATGGAAATGAAGTCAGAGTGACCCTTCTTGTGTTCCATTTAATGCAAACATGAAGAGAGCTTCTTTCCACTGAAATGCACTGTTATGGCACCTTGCTTAGACACAACTTCACTTTGAATTTACTAAAAATAAATGGAAACGCTTATTTCACCTTGAGGATTATGTGTGGATCTTAATTGACAAAATGTACTCTCTACCCCATCCCACTGATCAGAAAACGGCCAACCTCCTCCAGAGGACTAATAATAATAATTTAATCCTTACTTCAGCTCTGTAAGGTAGGTATTATTCTTCCCGTTTTCCAGCCAGGAGGGGAGATGATATAGTAGAAGTCAGAGCTTAGACTCTGAAGCCAGACTGCCTGGGTTTGAATTTCACCTGTGTCACTCACTCGCCGTGGAATCTTAAGCAACTTACATAGCTGCTCTGTGCCTCACTTTCTTCATCTCTAGAGTAAGATAATAATAGGACTTCTTTGGAGGCTACAATGAGTTAATTCATGGAAAGCACCTAAATTATTATGGCCAATCATACAATCGGTGCTCAAAACATGGAAACTCTTCTTCTTCTAGAGTTACGTGGCCATTTATTTTCTGGCCACTTAATACGACGAACGAGAAGGAAAAATAGGGATCACTGAAGCTGACTAGAAGAAGAAACATGGGTCATGGGCGCAGCCTGGCCTTATTATCCATAGCTCCTGAGATGAGCTGTGTGACCCTGACTAGGGGCAGGGGGAGGTGTCTACAAGGGTTCTCCAACCCTTGCACTCCAGGGGGAGCCAGTGCCTAAGATATGTCCCAAATGAGTCTGCCCCAGCTAGAAGCTCCTGGAATCCCGGAGATGAGAAAAGGCCCTTTCCCACACAGGCTCCAGGAAGCGTTTAGAACCCCAAAGAATATACAAATTACTAAGCTCAATGAGTCACAATAAATTCACTTTAAAAGTACTACTTTACCCTCTTAATTTACAAGTGGCAAGGGATGAAGCATCTGACTGTTCATCATAGTTTTCCTTTGGGAGACCTGAAGCAGTTTCTGGCTCACCCAGTAGGGGTGTCAAACCCCTGAGTGACATGGAACCACCGTATCACCTTACCTTATCACTTCTAATGGCTGGACTTTGTGTTCCGTTGTCATCACAGAATGTAAGTGGTTTCAACTATAACTTTGTTCAAAGCTCTTAGTCCATTTCAAACCAACTAATGTTTCCCCTTTACTTTTCAGTTAAGACTCTCAAGTAGCTCCTAGAGCAGCTTCAGCATTTATACCTTTCCGTCAGCAGCTTTGTCTCAGATATTCATGTGGATACAGCCTTGTTCACAGTGGAGCACAGGGCAAAATGCAGAATGTCTTTGTCTTTCTGATTTACTATAATGAGGGATAAGTGTGCTTAGGGCAATCACTCCCATGAAGAGCAAAGTGGAAGTTTAGCGGAACATAATGTGTGTTGACTTGAGTAAGCCTCAGTCCCGTGCCCCTCCCTTGGGGTTGGATTCCAGTTTCTGACTACCCAAATGTGTTCACAATGCACACGGTCTGCCCCTAGGGAAACGACTCTTTAGTAGAAATATAAATGATGAGCCAAGGAATTCCAAAACACATGGTGCAGTGATATACGTAAGAGGGGCTCCTGAACCAGGCTGGAGGGTTTGCAAAGAAAACTGGATGTCTGGGGCAGGAGTGAAAGGAAGTATTAATCTTCACACTTTTATGTCTTTCCCTCAACCCGGCCATAATTTATAGACAAGTCCTATTTTCTGAGTAAAATATAAATCCAACCACTTTCTAACACCTTTGCTTTTGTCACTCTGGTCCAAGTCCCCATCGTCTCTCAGGTGGACCACTCCAATAGCCTCCTAATTGGCTTCCCCACTTCCAGTTTTATATCCTGTGGCAAATATCGTAGATTAGCTCACTTGACTCCATTACAATCCCAATCACAGCAGGTAAGGCTTGATCGACGTTGCAAGCCAAGTCTACATTTCCTGAACTCCCGCCCTTATGGCCTGGATTGCACACATAACTTAGCCTCTGCCAAGCAGATAATAAACCCCCATGAGAGTTGGTAGGAGCAGGAAGGTGGAGTCTATGCTGCTTCTGGGGTTTCTGGTTTCTCTCAGTGAGCATGGGCTCAGAAACTTTCGCATCTCCTGCAGCAGTAACAATAGAGGTCCCAGGGTACAGTTCCTAGTTTTGTGGGTATCAAAAGGCAAGGCATGGGACATCAACTTTGTATAGACGGAGGAAGGAGGCAATGTGGCCTCAAAGCCAAAATTTGTGATGCTCTCAGCAGAAACAGAGTGGTCCAACGGCTTCCTCACGTTCCACCCTCCTGATTGTACCAGTTCTGTGGTATTATTCAGGAAGACAGTTTTGGAAATTATAACTACTACTTGAGTTAAACCAAACACGACCACCCCCCCGTGCAAAAGTCTCTCGTGCTTTTCCCTCATACACCCAGGTATTTTGTAGGCTCTTGTAATTTATTTATGCATGCCTGTTTTTGTGCTTTGTAAAAGTGGCCTCCTATAGAATATATTCCTGTGTGTGTCTGTTCTTTTCTATTTTTTTTGGCTTGATACCTTGATTCATAAGATTCATCCAACTTGTATGTAGCCAAGTTTGTTCGTTTCCTTTGCTGTATGACATTCCACTGATGGACATATCACTGCATATACCTACCCAACTAGTTTCTGAACTTGGGTTGTGTCCACTTTTGGACTATTACAAACAATGCAGCTCTGGGCATCCTTGGCCTTGTCATCTGGTTTGCATGGGCATGGGGTTCTCTAGGCGAAGCGCCTAGTGGTAGTATTACTGGGTCTAGGGTAAATATATCTTAAACTTTGAGGGATACTGAATATTCCCGTTATTCAGTTCTAAATATTTCTTGATTTCCTTCAATCCAAGGATTAGTTAGTAGTATGCTATTTTGTTTCCAAACATTTGGGTGTTTTAAAGCTATCTCTGTGTTATTAACCTCTGCGTTAAGCATTATGAGCAGAGAGCCTAGATTTCACACTAGTGATCCTTTGCAGTTTATTGAGGCTTCCTTTTTCTTCTTAAGGTCTATTTCTGTATACGGTCAATAGCTCAAAAGAATTTATGTTCTTTGTTTGTTGGGTATGAAGTTTTATATTATCTAATAGCTCAAATTTATTATTGTGTTTAGGCCTTTGATATCACTGCTTATTTCTGTTTGCTTGGACATGTTCTGAGAGTGGTGGGTTAAAATCTCCAGCTCTCATTGTTAACGTATCTATCAGTCCCTACGGTCATAACATTTATCCTTGAGGTTTAAGCTATCCTGCTACGCCACCTTCTGTAACTCCCTCACGCTATCATCCACTGGCCCTAGCCATCGACTGCTCTCTGCCCCAACCTACCACCGTCCAGAGGACTCCAACTTCCACGTCAATCACTCAACAATTGGACGTTCTCATTTCCAGTGAACATCTGTACAACATACTAGCCAAACTCTCTCACAGACACACTCTGGTTTATTCTTCACCCTAAACTACTCTACCTCTCACATCTAAAATGAAAATATCCCAGTGTTGGACCGCAAGCCCCTAGACATGCTGCTCTCTCATTCTTCTACACTCTCTACATGTGCTCTTTTATCTCACTGAGCCCTCCTATTCCTTGGCCTCTCTATTTTCTGCACATCTGCACTCTCCCTCTTCTGTCTCTCCCTCCTGTCACCATTGACTTGGTTTGGGGTTTCTCCCTATTTTTTTTTTTATGGCCGTGCCACGCAGCTTGCTGGGATCTTAGTTCCCCGACCCAGGATGGAACCCGGGCTCCCGGCCACTGCCGAGTCCTAACAACTGGACCGCCAGGGAATTCCCTGGGGTTTCTCCTCTTTCCCTGCTCACACTCAGGCATATTAAGTTGTCAATACATCAAGCACCGCTTATTCTTCTACGCTTATAACACCTTCTGTATCTCCACATCCAGTTATCACCCATAGCCAATCAACTGTTGACTTTCAGTTCTATACACTTCTTCATGTGTTTCCAATACCCCTACCTTAGTCTAGGACTTCAGCATCTCTCACATAAATCACTGCTTTAATGAGCACTCCATTCTTGCTCCTCTCTGATCCTTTCTTCACATTGCTTTCAGAGTGACATGTCTAAAACACAAATTACTTCCCAAATTAGAGCCCCTTGATGGCTTCTTGTAGCCTTAAGAATGAAGTCTCCACTGCAGTCTCTGGGGAAATGCAAATGGCCAATAGACACATGCAAACATGTTCAACATCACTAATCATCAGGGAAATGCAAATCAAAATCACAATGAGACATCACCTCACAAAAGGACACACGTAACAAATTTTGGCGAGGATGTGTAGAAAAGGGAACCATCCCACACAGATTCGCAGGAGTGTAAAGAGTTGCAGCCACTGTGGAAAACAGTATGGATATTTCTCAGGAAACTAAAAATAGTTTTAGTTTGTAGTTGTTAGAACTACCATACGACCCAACAATTCCACTCCTGGGCATCTATCTGTAGAAAACAAAAACACGAATTCAAAAAGATGCATGCACCCCAATGTTCATAGCTGTGTCATTTACAGTTGCCAGTGTATGGAAGCAATCTGTGTCCATCAACAGATGAATGGAGAAAGAAGATGTGATGTATATATAGAATACTAATCAGCCATAAAAAAGGAATTTTGCCATTGGCAGCAACATGGATGGACTTGGAGGGTATTATGTTAAGGGAACTAAGTGAGACAGAGAGAGACAAATACTCAGTAAATTAAAAAGAATTAATAACTGGCTGAATTAATGGACATAGAAATGAATGTAGAAGAGACTTAAGAAAGGGTAAGTCTTCAACAACAGACATGCTGCAGAGAGCAGAGAAAGGGCAGGGCTTATTTGAATACCACCTAATAAGTTGGTATTACTAGGTCTACAGAGCTAGTGGGCCCTTTTGTGTGCGTCTTAAATGCCAAGTTTATTGTGTATGCAGTAGAGTCATCAAAATTTTCTTACAGGAATCTGGCATGGCCAGAGTTGGGTTTTAGGAAGGTTGACTTAGCAAGTACATGAAGCATGTATCTGTGGGGAAAAATATGGAGGTAGGAGAAGGTTAGGAGACTAGCGCAAAGTTCAGGCAAGAAGTAATGAAGGTAATGATACTAAGAGTTGGCAAGAATGTGGAACAAATAGAAATCTCATCCTCTGCTGTGGGGAATATGAACTAGTACAACCGTTTTGAAAGATAATTGGTGTTACCTAGTAAGGTTGAATGTGGGCAGACCCTACGACCCAGGAATTTCATGTTTAGGCCTATACTGTAGATCAGGGTTTCTCAACTGTTGACATTTTGGAAAAGATAATTCTGGGCTGTAGAGAACTGTCCTGTGCATTGTAGGATGTTTAGCAGTATCCTTGTCCTCCACCCACTATATGCCAGTAGCACACCCTCAGTTATGACAAGCAAAAGGTTTCCAGAGGTTATCAAATGTCTCCCTGGTTGGGGCGGAGGGGTAGTGCGTAAAATTGCCCTCAACTGAGAAAGTAGAGAAACTCTTGTATGTGGGCATACGGGGATATAATGAGAAAGTTCGTCGCAAAATAATTTGCAAAAGCATAAACCTGGAAACAAGCCACATGTCCATCAACAGGAAGGAGACACACTGTGGAATTTTCATATGGTGGATAAGTATACAGCAATGAAAAGTGATTACTACAGTTGCACACATCAACATGGATAAAGATCACAAACACAAAATTGGGGGGGGGGGTAGAGAAAGAGCAAGACAAGTAATACATCTAGTATAATTAGATCTACATAAAGTCCAAAATGGACAAGAAATAACATTATTTAAAGGAATATTCCTCTGCAGTGAATGTATAAAAATGTGAATTATTAACAAAGTTCAGGATCGTGGTTACCTCTGGGAAGGAATGAGGGGAGGAATCTGGAAGGGCACAGGTGGGCCCAAGGCATTAGCCGTGTTCTAGTTCGCAAGCTTGGTGCTGGGTACACAGGTTTCTATATTATTATGATATACCTTACATATATGCTGAATTATCTTCTGTATACATGAAACAGTTCATAATTTGTCAGAAAGTGATTAGGTCTAAAATAAGGCAAGAAAACGGAGAGAAAGGCAGCACAGTAAATAACTGGATGAGAGAAAGAGAAAGACAGGGAGAGAGAGGGAAGAGTCAACTTTTAGGTACCTCTTCGAAACGTTTTAAACTCATTTTCTTCATAGATTTGGGGATGAAATCAATTCCTTATCTATAAACACACATAATTCATTGCTCAGACTTCTAAGAAATGTACATTTTATGCCTCAAAGCCGATCCTACTATATGATGTGATTCACGGGACTGGATAATACCACATTGCACAAAACACCATTGTCTGGGAATCCTGCCCTGTTAGACTTGTAAACGTGTTCTCATTTGTATTCCTTGGAGTTATAAGCATCTGAAACTAGGCGGCTTAGAGTAAAAGTGATTCTTCATCACTAACTTTAGTGTCATTAGCATATCCCTAACTGGGACAGAACACTGTTTCCAACTCCGGCACCCACCCTACCCCTCTGTTTTTCTCCCAATGGTCACCTCTCAGGTAGTGGAATAAAAGGAGAGTTTTTGGATCAAATCCTTTCAGAAGATGAGGCCATAACCAAGGAAAATATCAGAATACCCTAAGCTTTCCTGGACAAGGCAGAGAGGGACAAGACAGGTCTTTTTCTAGAAGAAGCACAAAGTTTTCAAGGCAGAAGGACTCACTGAAAACATATTTTATATATGAGGATACAGGAAAACCCACAAACACCCAGAGAAGCAGGAAATGCAGGATTTGTCCCTGATTGATTTAGGGACCGTCTGTCAGAGACTCAGAGAAGCCTGATATGTTAGAGCTACAGCAAACCCTCAGAGCAGCAAGCCTGAGCTTCCTCCCTCAACATGAGAGGCTTCAGGTGCATCCATGTGGATAACGTAGCCCACTTGTCCTGTTACCTGGATACGCAGCCTTCACCTCGTAGATACCTCTCAGCCCTGAGAGTATAACACTGACAGTGCCACTCAGCCCTCAGAAGCACAGACGCAGTGAAGAGGAACACACATGTCTCTTGGGGCTTGGGACATGGGGCCACCTGGGGAGTAAATTCAGGGCCCTAGGTAACTGGAGCTCGGTAAGGGCCAGGGACATGGACTCCGAGCATGCACCAAAACAGGCTTATCTCAAAAAGAGGTGTGCATGCGTTTGCCTAAAGTGAACCTCCCGGGACTTCCCTGGCAGTCCAGTGGTTAACACTCTGCTCCCAATGCAGGGGACACGGGTTCCAACCGTGTTTGGGAATCTAATACCCTGCATGCCACACGACGTGGCCAAAAAATAATAATAAATAAATAAAGTGAGCCTCTGAAAATTCTTCAGCCCAGGTAAAGGCCTTTAATATTAACTGTTAACTATAGTTAATACGCTAACTATATTAACACAGAAATACACACACACACTCCCTGCCGGCATGGCATGAACCATAAGGAACCAAACCAATTTGAAGACTTTCCAGGGACCCTACATGGATAAATTTCTACTTGGACTGTTCTTTCATTAAACAATGGTGACAAAAGGCCTTGTGCCTTTGTTGTTGTTGTTCTAGCCATGAGGAATACTCTGTGTTACTACATGATAACGCATTTTTAAATGTCAACACCAGTGACAGGGGAAAGGGTTGTGGATACCTTACACTCACTTCACTTTAACAGACCTTTATCAAGCATCTACGAAGAAGAAAACACAGTGCTTTAGGAGAGAGAAATCAATAAAAGCCTTTACGTTCCGAACAAGTCAGAAGCTCACACTTTAGGGAGCTGGGGAGATACACGCATAAATAAATAATGTTAATCTACTCTCCATACGTGAGAAACTAGCATAGAAAACAGAAAGCGGTATTGATGCTAACTAGCAAGCTCTCAAGCAGCCTTAACTGAATATAGAAATAAGGCCTTCTACCCTCAAACCCCTGGTCCTCCCCTTCTCTGATCCTCTGCTCTGCTCAAGTACCACTTCACATTTTTCCCTTAAAGAGGTTCCAGATACTAGGCCCATTTCCTCTTTTAATTTTCTTTAAATTAGGACATTTTTCAGATCTCGACAAAGGTCTGAAAATGCGACACCCATGCAACCATCAGCCGTCTTAAGAAACATAAGCTTACAAATAAAATTGAAACCCAGTGTACCTCTCCCCAACTGAATTCTCCGTCTTTTTCTATAGATTTAACCACTGTCTTAAATAAGTTTATTGGTCTCATACACACCTTTCTGCATACTACATATGTATGCATTACTCCTATGTATGCCTTTTACTACAAATAGATGTATCTATAATCAACCTAGTAATTTTGCATGTCTTTAAACTTCATATGTGCATGGTATCATAATGCTTTTATCATTTTAGAATTAGGTTTCTCCTTTACCAATTCGTCCCTTCCACTACTGAATCTTTGCCCCTTGTTATAAGCTGAATTGTGTCCCCGCAAAAGACATGTTGAGGTCTTGACCCCCGCAACCTGTAAATGTGACCTTATTTGGAAAGAGGGTATTTGCAGGTGTAATAAAGATCAGATGAGGTCATACTGGATTAGGGTGGGCCCTTAATCCAATATGACTGGTGTCCTTATAAGAAGAGAAAGAACACAGAAACAGAGACACAGGGGAAAACACTATGTAAAGATGAAGAAAGAGAGTGGAATCGTGCATATACAAGCCAAATGATGGCAAGGATTGACAGCAACCACCAGCAACTAGGAGAGAGGCATGGAACAGATCCTTCCTCCGAGCCTCCAGAAGGAACCAACCCTGCCGACACCTTGACCTCAGACTTCTGGCCTCCAGAACGGTGAGAGAATAAATTTCGGTTGTTTTAAGCCACCTGCTTTGTGGTAATTTGTTACGGTAACCCTAGAAAACTAACACATCCCTCCCGGAGGTCTTTGTGTCTCAGACTCCTGAGAATTCTAGTGTCTTCCTCAGTCCAGATCTTACCATCCTGTTCAGTTTACCTGCAATAGTACCAAGTCAGTGAATTAAGGCTGGTCCTACTGTGGGTGTAGTAAACGTTTCCCCCATTGCTCTAAAGCAGCAGTTCTGAAACTTTAGTGTGCTTCAGTAGCACTTGGAGGACTTGTAAAAACCTGATGGCTAGCAGCCTACCTTCAGAATATCCAATTCAGCAGGTCTAGAGCAGGGTCTGAGAATTTGCATTTCAAACACGTTCCCAGCAGACGCTGATGCTGCTGCTCCATGGCAGGCCACTAGCACCATCTGGTCTCCAGGCAAGCTAGGTCATCCATCAGTTTCTTTCAGTAACATATACTAGAGACTGGGCCACCATCTCTATTGCCACACAAGTTGTTTATAATCTAATATTTCAATTTATTTGAGGCTGCTATAAAAGAATGTCAAACAGGCTTACCAAATAGTTGAAAGGAATCCCTTTCAATGACAGTAAGGTGGGCCGAAATAAATAGAACCAAGATACACTGGAGTCTGTATTATTTAGGTAAAAAAAACCCAACTCTGCAGCTTATTCATGTCAAACAAGCTTTTATTTTCAATGTGAACAATACTGTCAAATTTATCTGTCAGAGGTAAGAATAAAGTCAGATGTCAGTTAATATCATTTTGGGATGTTGAATTTTGAAACAACATTTGTATTGTGGGCTAATGAAAACTAGAATATCCGTGAAGAACAAATTCATCTTTTCTTTCGCTGTCCACTTCTTTTTATGCCTTCCAACTGTAGGGTGGGAGAAGAGTCAATTAACAATTGTACACCAATAACATATACCAGGGACTTCCTAAATAGGAGTCAATACTATGAACATCTGTTGGCTCTCCAAGGAGAAAACAAAACGTTTTCTTCTTGTAACCCAGACCCTTGGTTGTCAGGGTGCACAGCATTTCATCACACCAACCTCATCTCTCTCTTGCCCACCACTATAAATGCTAGCTTTTGTTCTTGAAAGGCCACTCTGTGATTTAAATGTCTTTCCACCTTAAGAGCCTATGCTCCTTACACAAATCATAAATCCCTTATATTCCCAGACCTCTGGTTTCCGTAACTGTAAAGTGAGAAAGAGGCTGTTATCAAACATCCGCAGGTGTAAAAATTAAGAAAGGGAGAAAGAAAGAGTGTGATACTGCGAGAGAGAGAGAGAGATGAGAGAGAGAAAGGAAAAGATGAATGGGTAGAGGAAAGAGAAACTAAGACTGAATTACCAACTCAGTGATAGCCAATAATCTTACTATGGCTAATTTTCTTTTCTTTTGAATAAAAAATCTAAATTGAAGTAATATTTGTGAATTACTCATGAAATGCAGTCTTATTTGAAATTCTTAACTTTTTACCACTTTGTAAGCAGTCACCTTCTCAAAGGCATTGTTATTCCAAGAGACTCCATTTCTGTGGCCACATGATGAAGGTACAGCTAGAGCACAGCTTGGTCGCTTTAGCTGCTTCTCCTCGTGGCCACTCTCTAAAAATATAGGTCTCTATATTTTAGACCTCTAAAAAAATATAGGTCTCTATTTCCAGGTCTGATAAATTTCCCATCTGTAGTAGTCTTAAAGCTACAGGACAAACGACTTGTGGCTGTAAATGAAATACATTTCAGAACACACTGCCTTCTATACCATCTAGAATACAAGTACATTATTAACATTAAACTGTTCTTCCAAAACTAAATTTCATCAATTTTTTCTTATTTACTTTACAAAAATTATTAAAAACATGATAGATAGCTAGTGGGAAGCAGCTGCATAGCACAGGGAGATCAGCTCGGACCTCTGTGACCACCTAGAGTGGTGGGATAGGGAGGGTGGGAGGGAGATGCAAGAGGGAAGAGAAATGGGGATATAGGTATACTAGAGCTGACTCACTTTGTTATAAAGCAGAAACTAACACACCACTGTAAGGCAATTATACTCCAGTAAAGATGTTAAAAAGATAAACAAAAAGTAGATTAAGGATGTAAACAAAACAAAACATAAAGCTGTTAGTAACAGGTATATGTCAGGAATGCTTGCACTATTCAATAATACCTGTATTCTCCAGAGCTGCCCTCTGCTGAGACCATATCCAGCTTGGGTCCTTCTTCTGGTTTCTCATTTCCATCCTCTTCCTCTTCATCAGCATTTTCATACCGATGTTCACTCTCTTCTTTAGTGTTGAATGATACGGACTTTGGCATCACAAGGTGGTGGACAACATTTCCCGATTTAACATCAGCAGCAGAATCTAGTTCTCTGCCCTCGGGAGGATCTGGAGAAGACAAATATGTCAGAAAATAAATAAAGAAATGAAAAGAATAGCTGGCCCTGCTCCTACTGGTTGATACAACACTTCCATGGCCCTCACACTTCTGCTGCTTGACAGTTTTCACAACATTTTCCCCCTCTTTCCAGTAGATCTCACACACTGTGCTGCTGATTACTTCTGGCCCTTTGGAGAAGGGATCGAAATCATCTGATCCTGAGAGCATGTTTGTATGTTTCTGCCAGAACGTCACTGGAAAACGTTCACCCGATTTAAAGACAAATTCTACCGCGAAGCTCATTGATTCCTCAACCACTGAAAAGTGCCCCTGTGCCGTTTCATCATTTTCTCAGGTCATCCTACTGAGAATCTTTACGTTTTTAGAAGCCCGTCAGCCAAAAGTAAGGTATGCCATTTGTTTGCCCCTCGGGTGGTAGAAGGCAGCATACTTTTTCTCAAGATCCTAAAGGTCTTTAGAGAATTGGGCTTCAACTTGTGCATAACGTGCCTGACGGTTTTTGAGAGCTTTGACCCGCTGCCTAACCGCCAGAGGCCAGCGCTGAGCGCGGCCTGCCTTTGAGGCCGATGCCCCAGCAGGGGCTGCAAGGGCCTGAGGTCTGGGCCGCCCCTCGCCAGCTTCGGCCCCGTCGTCGGGTCCTCAGGCCCCAGCCTCCCAGGACTCGGAGTTATCAGCCAGGACCTCGCACAACCAGAACTCGGCCTCCACTGCTGCCGCCGCTGGTTCCTCTGCCTTCTGGGATGCCGCCCCCTCTGCAGGTTCCCGCGGCTCCCAGGGCGGGTTGCCCTCTGCCTGGCACTCGCCTTCCAGCATCTGGTCCCCTCTCTCTCCCGGCTCCCTGGGCTCCCAAGAGCAGCGCCTAACCACCGCGTGGCCGGCGTGCGGCCGGGCCAGGATACGGCCTTTATAACGAATACGGGATCTAGAAGGGAAGGGACCGAAACCGCGCGGTGGGGAACTCACAGATACCCGCGACCACTTCTGCGCCCTCCTCACCGTCCTCCTCCTCCTCTTTGTCCACATAATTCTCGTCCTCTTCCTTGTGTCTGTCTCCCTCCTCCACCTCTTCTTTCTTCTCCTCGTCCTCTTCAGCCTCCTCCGCCTCCTCCACTTCCTCCTCCTCCTCCTCTTCCTCTTCCTGCTCTTCTACCAGCTTTACACCCCAGTCCTCCTGGACTATGGGCTGGGCGCCCTGCTCTTCCCAAAGGGCTCGCACTACCGCCTGTAAATCCCTATGGGCGGCGACACTGCGACCCCTGCCACGCCATTCTGCCCGCACCGCTCCTCCTGGGACTGAACCAGGGATGCTGGCCATCCCACTGCCTGCTCTGTTCTGACCACCTGTGGCTGAGCCCCGCATTTCTGTGGCAGAGATGGCAGGAAAGATGCACCAGTCCGTGCCTCAACCAGAGAAGCGATCCGGCTGCTAGACCTAGTTGGCAAAAACGGCTGCTGCCGAGCTAAGCGTCGCTGCTGGCAGCAGAGCCTGCTGGGACGGGGCGGGTGAGGGGGGGCGGGGGTGGTAGGAGGCAGAGAAGATGGCGGCAGACAGCGGAACAGCCTGTGATGGTGGCCTTTGGAGGACTCGTGACAGGAAGGGTCGGGGGAAGGGGCCCGAGGAGCAGCCAACCATAAGTGTGCCTGGGAGGCCATTGGACAAGGCGGGAAAGAATCTGATAGGCAGTTGACGGGAGCCACAACTTCGAAGGGTCAACAGCGAACTGTTTCCCCCCCATCCCCCCCCCACCCCGCATAGGGAGCGCTAAACTCATTGGCTGAAAGGCGAGGATTGACATGCCTGCGATTCAATGAAGTTTCAAGACCCAGCTTCTAGCATTTGAGACCTTCCTCCCTTTCCTTCCAGGACCTTGGAGTCCCCAATTACCCTTTAAGTCCAAGCATATCCGATACTTTTAATTTTACCACTGCCAGCAAAACTAAAATGTCCCCATATAGAGGCACTCTGCTGCACAGGGTGAATTGTTCCCTGATTTCCATCTGGAGGTGGCTGGTGCCAATAGGGGCAGAGTCATTAAAAACTGTATAGTTAATATGTCAGCAATAGTAAAAAACCTACCAGTAGAGAGAGAAAAAAAGAATTTGGACATTTTAACAGGTTAGTGTTTGTGCATGTGAGGGTGTGAACATGTTAAGGATGAGTAGGCTGATGCACGTAAGTAAATGTATGAGTGACACCGTATACGTGAGGCATATTCGGGTGGGTGAGTGAATGCATAACCACGTTAAATTGAGTATATTTGTATTGGAATGAATGTGTGCATATGTCAGTCTATCTAGGAATGGGAGTAAGTCTGTGAGCACGTTCATATGAGTGAACGTGTAACTTGTGGATGTATGTGATCATGTCTGTGTGTAAGAGTGAATGGAGCCTGTTCACATGTCAGTGTGGTAATGTGTGTTTCTGTGTGTTCACGTGTATGAGTGAATTTGTAAGCATGTGCATGATGGTAGCATGTTCATCTGTGAGTGAATGTGTAACCGTGTTCATTTTTGTGAGCTTGTTAATGTGTGCATCTATTTCTGAGTCAATGCATGAGTGTATGTGTATGTGTGAATGTTGATCACATGCATGTACATGACTGTGTTAATGAGGGTACCTGTGAGTTTATGAGCAGGTTCACTGTGTGCATATGTGAACATGTTCATGTTTGTGTGCAAATGACTGTGTAAGTATATACATGTGATCATGTTCCCGTGTTTGAATGAATGTGGAAGCATATCAGGTATGTTCAGGAATGTGAGTGAATGCATGCTTTGTATTTGTCTTTTTGTACATTTGTGTCGGAGTAAATGTAAAAAATGTTTATGTCAGTAAATGCATGAGCATATATATATATATATATATATATATATATACACACACACACACACATATATATGGGGCATATTATTAAATGCAAGTTTAAGTGAATACAGGAACATGTGTGTATTAATGAATATGTAAACATACTGGTGTGTAGGGGCATGTTAATGTGTGTGTTCTTTTCTGTGAGTCAATGCGATTATGTTTGTGATTAAAAGTGCATTCATTTGTGTGGAAGTGATAATGTGAGCATGTCTATGTGCAACTGTGTGTGTGTGAGTGTATGTGAGTTTGAATGTGAGAGATTGTGTATGTGAATATGATCCTGTCTATATGTGAAAGTCTGATCGTGTCCATGTCTGTGCATGAGTGTTTTTGGGGTGTGCGTGAATGCTGTTTTTTAAATAAACATGAGAGCATGTGTGTTTA